>NW_007254381.1:0-663 GCF_000164805.1 Carlito syrichta | reverse complement strand
GATTCCCGGAAGTTACCTGATGACGTGGAATTACAAACTCTTATATACCAATACTCATAAGCCCAAAAGGTCAGAAGGGCCCTGGAATCCAAGATTGCTTGATCCCCTTTAAGAATACGTCCTAAATATTTTGGAACACCTAATCCAAAGTTGCGAATACCTATCTAAAATTCCAGTAGTAGTTTTTGGATTAGGAGGTAAACCTGAAGTCAGAAATTACACGAAAAATGGCGACATGATATCTTGGGTTGTGGAATCTGGCCTTACATTTTCCTGCAAAAAAAGTCAAGCAGGTGTCCAGATTCTCTGTTACAACTAAGAAGAGGAGCTGCAGTTTCGTGGGAGTCAGTAATGACAGATTTGTGGTACGTTTACAGGAATTAGTTCTGAAAAGTGTGGGGACTGGGACTCCAAATTTCTGATTAGCATTTAGAAAATTCCTGTAGGCTTCTAAGTATGAGAACTACCTCAAGCCATGGGAAAATGTACAACTGCCCAGAAGTTTGCTGGTCACATGCAAATTGATTTTCCTTGTTCCACATTGGTAGCATGAGTATAAGCTTTCTGGGGACATAGTGTCCGAGATTCCTGTTTCGTTCTCAGAAGATCGACCAGATGTTTTCCTGTTACATAAAAGTCCAGACACGTGGCTCCCAATAGAAA
>NW_007254380.1:0-1777 GCF_000164805.1 Carlito syrichta | reverse complement strand
AGAGTTCCAGAGCCTGGGAGTTCGAGACCAGACTGGACACAATAGCAAACTCCCACTTCTACCAGCAAGATAGCAAACTCCCACCTCTACCAGCAAAAACCAGAAAATCTTGGTTGAGGGCAGGCCTCGGTGGAAGTATTGTCTCCAGCCCAGAGTTCAAGGGCAGGCAGGAAGACCAGAATGTTGACCAGGTGGAAAGCCTGTGATCACAGCAGTTTGGGAGGCCCAGGCCCAGGAAAGTTGGAGAGCCTCTTGGACAACATAGTGAGGAAAGAAAATAAAGAAAGAAAGAAAGGAAGAAAGAAAGGAAGGAAGGAAAAAATCCATTCTCCTGCAAAACTTTGGCCCTCATTTCTTCCCCCAACCCTCCCACATGTGAGCGTCCACCGAGTATGGCACTTTCTGACCCAAACACCACCAATGTCTGCCCTGCTTTAGTGTGGGAGTTCAAGTCTCCATGACTGGTTTCCTGCCAGCTCCCTTCTCCGAGGTGAGTAATGTGCCCCAGGCAGACCTAATCTCCCATTCAGCAACTGGGTCTTTTCCCCAACAAATGCCAGGACACATTCCTCACCGGGGGACATTACTTCCCCCCAATCCCATTATTCATAGCTACAAAGCCAGTTGCCCTATGAACACATAACGCACAGTTGAGAATCTGTGTACGATTCTGATGTTTTTGGAGATAGGTTCTGGCTATGTGGCCCATGCTGGGGCCCGAGAGATGACTGTTGTTAACCGCCAGTCTTGAAATCATGGGCTCTGGTAATCCTCCTGCCTCACCCTCCTGAGTAGCTGGGACTATGGGCACCTTGACCCCAGACCCCATGTTTGGATGGGTGTGGAAATGAGGTCTCCCTGCATGGCCCAGGCTGGACTTGGGATCCTGGGCTCCAGCCATCCTCTCACCTCAGCCTCCCAGAGAGCCAGGATGACAGGCATGAGACCCCACACATGGCCTCCACACCCCTCACAGGGACCCACCACAAGTCCCGCTCCCTTCCAATGACCCAGGTCCCCGGAAATGGCGGCTGGAGTCGCCTGGCAAGCCCTCCCATGGGGAGTGCTCATCACGGGGGCACGTCTCCACTGGGGTGTACACCCCTCCACCCACCTCATTCCCCAGGGTTGGCTCACTCGTCTCTCCCAGGGGCCATCTCAGGGAAAGAGAGGGCATAACTCTCAAATCAATGGGGAGACGGGGACAGTGGGGAAAATCATGCCTGTCAGCTTGGCACTCGGGGATGATGATACAGGGAGGATGGCCGGATGCCAGGTGCTTGAGATCAGGCTGGACACCATAGAAAGCCTCAACCTCAACCCCAAACAAAACCCAGAAAACCTTGGGTGAGGGCAAATGTCAGCGGGAAGAAGACCTCCAGCAGAGAGTTCAAGACCAGGCAGGAAGATCAGGATGTTGACCAAATGGAAAACCTGTGATCGCAGCTGTTTGGGAGGCCCAGACCGAGAGAATGGCCCAAGTTGGGAGTTCTGAGAGGAGAGCAGCCTGGGCAACCTAGTGAGGAAAGAAAAGAAAAAGAAAGAAAGAAAGAAAGAAAGAAAGAAAGAAAGAAAGAAAGAAAGAAAGAAAGAAAGAAAGAAAGTCCGGGCTTGGTGGCTCAGCCTGTAATCCCACACCTTTGGGAGGCTGAGGTGAGTGAATTGCCTGAGCCCATGGGTTGGAGATCCGCCTGGGCAGTGAGATCACATCTCTACAATAATCAAAAAAATCAGCTGGTCCTGGTAGCACATGCACGTAATTCCGGCTACTCAGAAG
>NW_007254379.1:2008-7252 GCF_000164805.1 Carlito syrichta | reverse complement strand
ACCTGTGCCCTCCAGCCTGGGCGATGGAGTGAGACTCCAACTCAAAGAACAAAGGAAAAAAGGGAAAAAAAGGAAGAGCATCAACTTGTGTATGGAGTTGGGATCATTGTGAACAGTCAGAGATCCTTTGTAAAGGAGGCCCCAGTCTTGGGTCCAGAGTTCCTGAAAGATGGTGGATCAGCACTCAGTTGGACTGTGGCTTTGGGAGGCCATGAAAAGGGACTGCTGGAGCCTGGGATTTTGAGAACAACCGGGACCATGTGGCGAGACCTCGTCATTCCTCGGAACACAAACAATGGAGTTGTGTGTCATGGCTACCATGGTCCTGGCTGCATGGGATGCAGTGGGCTCCATCCTGGGGCATTCTTTGGTGTTGCCCCCACCAACAGAATGTGCAAGTCCAGACCAGGTACTGTGGCTCACGGCCATCAACCCTGTGCCCCAGGAGGCCGAGGACAGAGGTTGTCTGAGCCCAGAGGTCAAAGACCAACCCAGGCAATGTGACCAGACCTTGTCTCAGCACGAGGTCCCCAAAATCGAGTCAGCATGGTGGCTTCTGGAGTCCCAATTGCTTGGGGACTGAGGCTGGAGGATCATCTGTGCCCCACAGGATAAGGTCCAAGGAGCCATGTCATGTCACCAGACCCCAGTTTGTCCAATGGAGACTTGGCACCAAAGAGACAACTCCCACGTGCATCAAGACGGGCATCCACGACTCCCCAGGAAAGGGTCCACATGGGAGGAGGAAGATGAAGTGATTGGGACAGAAAGGGGCCCTCCTCCTGCCCAAAGGTGGCAGACAGGGCATCTGGACCCTGGGCTGGCTGTGGTGTTTTCAGACCGCTTTGATCACACTCTGCTGGATGGTCATTCTAGCTCTGGGATGCCTGTTCCATGACTCACACATGTCTTTACTGTGGGGCACAAGTATGGAGTGTTGAGGCAGGTCTTCTGGGGCGCCTGGCCATATGCTCCAGCTGGACATTCCTGGTGACCACCTTTGATACCTCCTTTGAACGACAGACTAGAAAGTGACTTTTCCTCTTTTATCCCTGAGGGTGATAGCTTGCACACTGTGGCAGGGGTGCTGGTGGTGGTTGTGGTGGTGATTATTATTATTATTTAAAATATTTTTTATTATGGTTTTGTGGGGTACAGTTAAGGGTTAAGTATACAATTACATTTCATTCAGGCACCCTGTTGATAAGAGGTGTTTACCCGTCCCCAGACAGATAGGTGATTATTATTATTTGAAGTCAGAATCCCGCTCTGTCACCTAGGCTGAAGCACAGGGACATGTTCAGGGCCACCGTGGTGTCCTCCTGCTAGGATCAGGCAATCCTCCTGCATGGCCTCCTGAATGGCTGTAACCACGGGCCTCCTCCACCACACACGGCTAATCTTTGGATTTATTATTGATCGTCGAGACAAGGTCTCATTCCATGTTTCCTGCTGTTGTCAAACTCGCAGTCTCAGACCGTCCACTTGCCTGGGCCTCTGAATTGCTGTGATGCCAGGCTGTTCCCCTGAGCCCGGCCTGTAGTTGTGATGGTGGTGGTTTGTATTGTTATTCTGAGTTGGAGTCCTGCTGTGTCACCCAGGACAAAGTGCAGGGTCTGCTCTCAGCCTCTGTGGCTTCCACCATCTGGTCTCTGGCCATCCTCCCACCATGGCCTCCTGAGTGGCTGGATGACAGGGATGCTCCACCATGCTCGGTTCAGTTTTTTGGCTTCTTGTAGAGATGAGGTATCACCAAGGTGCCCGAACTGGTCTCGAAACCGGGGTCTCAGGCCATCCTCTCTCCTCACCCTCCCAGAACGCTGGAATGATAGGCATGAGCTCCCACGCCCCACCTCCACACCCCTCTTGGTGCCCCACAGTGAGGAGCACTCCCTTTTGATGACCCACAACCACAGAGAGGGCAGCCAGAGGCACCTGCTGAGCCCTCCCCGGGGTAAGTGCCTGGCACAGGGGCTTGTCTCCAGCAGGGCGTCCACCCCTCCCCCCACCTCGTTCCCCAGGGTAGATCCACTCCTACCAAGGGTCACCTCAGGGAAAGGGAGGGCGTGACTCTCAAACATTCGTGGGTGTGGGGACAGTCAGGTGTCACTCCTGTCTGCCCGGCACTCAGGGAGGACGAGACGTGAAGATGACCCAAAAGTGGGAGCTTGAATCCAGGCTGGACACCATAGCAAGCCCCCACCTCAACCCCAAGCAAAACCCAGAAAACCTGGGCCGGAGGCAATCTTCCTCTATGGATGGATCACCTCCAACCCAGTGTTAAAGACCAGGCAGGATGATCAGGATGTCACACAAATGGAAAACCTGTGATTGCAGATGTTTGGGAGGCCCAGGCCGAGAAGATGGCCCAAGTTGAGCGGTTTGAGAGCCTGGGTAACCTAGTGAGGAAAGAAGAAAGAAATCCATTCTCCTGCAAACCTATGGCCCTCACTCTTTCCCCTCTCCACCCCCACACATGTGAGGGTCCCCCAAGCTCGACACCTTATAGCACAACCCCCCCAATGACTACCTCTGCTTTGGTGCACGAGCTCCTGAGGCACCCTGGCCAGGTTCCTGCTGGCTCTCCTCTCCGAGGTTAGAAATTTTCCCCAAGCAATACAAAGCTCTAACTCAACAATGAGGACCTTCTGCAAAGAAATACCAGGGCTACATCCCTCACCTGGGGACATTTCTTTCCCCCAATGCCATTTGTCCTGTATCTAAAGCCAGTCGCCCTATGAACACACCATGCACAGCTGAGAATCTGTGCACGGTTCTGATGTTTTTGGAGACACGGTTGGGCTCTGTGGCCCAGGCTGGGGCTAGGGGACACAACCGTCATTCACCGCCAGTCTCAAAATCTCGAGCTCTGGCAATCCTCCCTCTTCATCCTCCGGAGTGGCTGGGATGACAGGCACGTCTTCTCCAGACTCCCTGTTTGGATGGGTGTGGAGACAGGGTCTCCCTGAGTGGCCCGGGCTGGCCTTCGGCTCCTAGGCTCATGCCAACTTTCTGCCTCGGCCTCCCAGAGTGCTGGAATTTCAGGGATGGGCCACCACACCTGGTCTTCTGGTTCATTTTTGATAAAGGATTGAGATTGCTCTTCAGGGATCAGTTTTGTGATCCCAATGCTTTGGGAGGCTGAGGCCAGCTGCCAGCCCAAGCCTGCAGGCTGAGACCTGACCGGGCACCTCAGCAAGACCTCGTCTCTACCCTCCATCCCAAATGAGCCATATGAAGTGGCATATGCCTGGCGTTCCGTCCCCTTGGAAGTCTGGAGAAAGGCTCACCAGAGCATGGCATGGCTGCGGTGGCCAGGAGTGAACCTCCGCCCTCCATCCTGGGCAACAGAGTGAGACTCTGACTCGAAGAAGAAAATGAACAAGAAGTATAATATCCATTTGTGTATGGTGTTTGGATCATTGTGAACAGACAGAGATCATTTGGCAAGGAGGTCTCAGCTTGGGTCTAGAGTTCCCAGAAGACCCTTTATCAGCAAACAATCAGAATGTCGTTTTGGGAGGCTGAAGCAGGGAACCGCTGGAGCCCTAGAGTTAGAGACCAGCCTGAGACACCATCTAGCCCCGGAACACAAACAATGGAGTCATGGGTGGTGTCCCCCATGGTACAAGCTACACAGGATATGGTGGATTCCATCCTGGGGTGTTCCCTTGTGTCACTCCCGCTGACAGAATGTGCAAGTCCAGGTCAGGCACCATGACTCACAGCCATCATTCCAGTGCCCTTGGAGTCCCAGGCAGGAGGCTACCTGAGACCAGGGTTTGGAGACCAGCCCGTGCGACATGGCTACATGGCCAGACCTCGTCTTGGTGAGAGATCTCCAAAATTGAGTTAGGCGTGGTGACCCCCGGAGTCCCAGCTGCTTGTGTGCCAAGGATGGAGGACCACCTGAGCCACGCACATCGAGGCCCTCAGAGCCATGATCATGCCACCGTCCCCCAACCTGGCAGACAGAGACTCTGGCAACAAAAAAGACCCCATCACGTGCATCACGACAGGCAGCCATGGCTCCCCAGGGAAGGGTATGCGTTGGCGAGGGACGTTGGAGTGATTGGGGAGGAAGGGGCCATCCCCTCGTGCAGAAGCAGCAGACAGGGCAACCAGAACCTGGGAAGGCTGAGGCAATGCCGGACAGCCTTGATCACTCTGTGCCCGACAGCAACCCTAGATCTGGATCGTCTGTTCCATGAGCTCACACACGTCATTGCTGTGGGACATGAGGGTGGAGGTATGTCTTCTGGGGCACTTAGTCAAAGGTGTGGAACAGACTTGACCGGTGGTCCCCTTTGAAATCTCCCAAGGACGACAGGCCAGAAAGTGCCTTTTCTTCTCCTATCCCTGTGGATGACACCTCACACTGCGTGGCAGGAGTGGTGGTGGTGTTGGTGATGCTGATTAATATTATTTGGAGTTATTAATAATAATAATATTAATATTATTTAATATTATTAAGCCCATTCTGTCACCCAGGCCGGAGCGCAGAGGCATGCTGAAGGCCACCATGGACTCCACCTGCTAAGCTTTGGCAATCTTCTCACCTCGGACCCCCGAGTGGTTGGAACCACAGGTCTCCACTACCATGCCTGGGTAATCTTGGATTTATTTTTGATGGCTGAGTCGAGGTATCTCCCCATGTCCCAGGCTGATATCAAATCTGCAGGCTCTGGCCATCCATTCTTCTGGGCCTCTGAAGGACCAGGAGCCTCTGAGCCCAGTCTATGGTAGTGGGGGTTGTTGTGGTTGTTATTATCATTCTGAGTCAGAGTCCCACTCTGGTGCCCTGGCAGGAGCACAGGAGCCCGCTTTCATCCACCAGGACCTCTACTGGCTAGGTCCCAGCATTCCTCATGCTTCAACCTCATGAGTGGCCGAAACGACAGGTGTGTGTCACCATGCTCGGCTCATTTTTTTGTCTTCTTCTAGAGAGGAGGTATCAAGGTGCTCAGGATGGTCTCGATCCTGGGTCTCAGGCCATCCTCTCGCCTCGGCTGCCCAGAGAACCGGGATGACAGGCTTGAGACCCCATACCCAGCTTCTAAATACCTCTCAGGGCACCACCATGAGCCTCGCTCCCATCTGACATCCTAGGACCCCAGAGAGTGGGGCCGGAATCACCTGTGGAGCCCTCACCCATGGGGAGCACCTTGTGCAGGTGCGTGTCTCCACTTGGGTGCCCACATCTCCACCCGTCTGGTTCCCCTGGGTGAACCTGCTCGCTTCTCC
>NW_007254379.1:0-1622 GCF_000164805.1 Carlito syrichta | reverse complement strand
ACCTCCTATTGACTTTCCGTGCTTTGGTTCAGGAGTTCTTGAGGCTCCCTGACCATGTTCCTGCCAGCTATCCTCTCTGAGGGGAGAAATGTGCCCCAGGCTGGTTGAAACTCTGATTCTGCAACAAGGACCTTCCGCCAAGAAAGACCAGGGTCACATGCCTCACCCGAAGACATTTCTTCCCCACCAATCCCATTTTTCCTGACTCTAAAGTCAGTCGCCCTGTGAACACAACATGCGCAGTTGAGAATTTTTGTAAGATTCTGATGTTTTCGAGACAGTGTCTGGCTCTGTGGCCCAAGCCAGGCCCTGGGGATGTGACCTTCATTCACCACCAGCCTCCAAATCGTGGGCTCTGGTGATCCCCCAGTCTCAGCCCCCAGAGTGTCAGGGACGATAGGCACCATGACCCCAGAACGCCTGTTTGGATGAGTGTGGAGACAGGTTTGGATGAGCATGGAGACGGGGTCGCCCTGCATGACCCGGGTTGGCCTTGGGCTCCTTGGTTCCAGCCATCCTCTTTCTTTGGCCTTCCAGATTGCTGGTATTCCAGGCATGGGCCACCACACCAGACCTCCTGGTTCATTTTTGACAAAGGATCGAGACCCGGCTATTGGGCTCAGCTTCGTCATCTCAGCACTTTGGGAGGTCGAGACCAGCAGCCAACCTGAGCCCATGGGCCGAAACCCACCCAGGAAACTCAGTGAGACCTCTTCTCTACCCTCCAACTCAAATAAGATGGGTGTGGTGGCATGCACCTTTTTTTACGGCTCCTCAGAAGGCCAGGGAAGTCTCGTCAGAGCCCAGCCAGCCACAGCTGTGATGGCTGGGATTGAGCCACTGCCCCCTAGTCTTAGTGATGGCGTGAGACTCCGACTCAAAGAAAAAAAGGAAAAGAGAAAAAAAAAGAAGAGCATCCAGTTCTATATGGAGTTGGGAACATCATGAATAGATAGAGATAAATTGGGAAGGAGGCCCCAGCCTTGTGCCTAGAGTTCCCGAAAGATGGTGAATTGGCAGACAGTTGGGCTGTGACTTTGGGAGGCCAAGGCAGGGACCACTGGAGCCCGGGAGTTTGAGACCAGCCTGGTCCACATATTGAGACCTCATCACTCCCCAGAATGCAAACACTGGAGTAGTGCGTGGTGGTGCCCACGGTCTTGTCTACATGGTATAGAGTGCTCTCCATCCTGGGGCACTCCTTTCTGTTACCCTTGCCAATAGAATGTGTAAGTCCAGGCTGGGCACCATGTCTCATGTCTGTCAGCCTTGTGCCCTGGGAAGCTGAAGCAAGAGGCTGCCTGAGAAGGGGTCAGAGACAAGCCCAGGTGACATGGCCAGACCTTGTCTCAGCAAGAATTCCCCAAAGTCGAGTCAGGCATGGTGGCCCTAGGAGTCCCAGCTGCTCTGGTGCCAAAGTGGGAGGACAGCATGAGCCCCACAGGTTGAGAACCACGGGAGCCACTATTTTGCCATTGTGCCCCAGCCCAGCGTCAAAAATAGGCCTCCCACATGCATCATGATGGGTCCCCGGCTCCCGGGGAAAGGTCTGCCTGGGCGAGGGAGGATGTAGTGATTGGGAGAGGAAGGTGCCCTCCCCTGCCCAAAGGTGGCAGACAGGG
>NW_007254378.1:0-5434 GCF_000164805.1 Carlito syrichta | reverse complement strand
TCCTGCCTCAGGCTCACAGAGCACTGGGATCCCAGGTGCACCAGGGAATTCTGATTCGTTTTTGATGAAAGCACTGAGGCTGTGCTCAGGAGCTCAGTGTAATCATCCCATTGCTTCACTAGGTAGAGGCCAGTGGCTGGCCCAAGCCTGTGGGCGGAGACCCACTCAGGCCTCTGGATGAGACCTCGTCTCAACCCTCCTTCCCAAATAAGCCAGACGTGGTGGTGCACGCCTGTCATTCCAGCTCCAGGGAAGACCAGGGAAAGGCTCGCCAGAGCCTGGCAGGCCAAAGCTCCATTGGCCGGGAGCGAGCCACCACTCTCCAGGCTGGGTGATGGTATGAGACTCTGACTCATAGAAAAAAGGAAAATAGGAAAAAAAAGAAGAGCATCCATTTGTGTATGGAGTTGGGATCATCTTGAACAGACTGAGATCATTTGGGAAGGAGGCTCCGTCCTTGGGTCTAGAGTTCCCAAAGGAGGGTGGATCAGCATAAAATTGGACTGTGGCTTTGGGAGGCCAAGGTGGGGGACCGCTGGAGCCCAGAAGTTCAAACAAGCTTGGGCCACATTGTGAGAACCTGTCGCTCCCTGGAACGCAAACAATGGAGTCGTGTGTGGTGGTGTCAGTGGTCCTGGACACATGGGATGTGGTGGCCTCCATTCCAGCACGTTGCTTTGTATCCACCTGCTGACAGAACATTAGAGTCCAGGCCTGACACTTTGGCTTATGGCCTTCAGCCCCGCACCCTGGGAGGCTGAAGTGGGAGGCTGCATGAGCCCAGGTGTCAGATACCAAACTGGGTGATGTGGCCTGACTTCATCTCAGCGAGAGGCTTCCAAAATGGAGTCAGGCGTGGTGGACCCAGGAGTTCCGGCTGCTTGAGGACTGAGGCAGGAAGACAACCTGAGTCCCACAGGTTGACGTTCTGGGAGCAATGATCATGCTGCCATGCCCCATCCCGGCTGACGGAGACTCTGGCAACAAAAAAGAGGCATCCCACGTGAATCACGATAGACGTCCATGGCTCCCCAGGTAAAGGTTGTATGGGGGGGTGATGGAGTGTTCAGGAGAGAAAGGGGTCCTCCACCACACAAAGATGCCAGACACGGCAACTGGAACCTGGCTGACCGAGGCATTTCTGGACAGCCTTGATCACTCTGTGCCCATCGGCAGTCCTAGCTCAGGGTCGCCTGTTCTGTGAACTCACACACATATTTGTCATGGGGCATGAGTGTGGAGGTTTGGGGCCGGACTTCTGGGGCAGGTGGCCAAAAGTGCACGACAGACGTGCCCTTAGCCACCTTTGAAATGTCACTCAAAGGACAGGCTGGAAAATGCCTTTTCCTCTTCCATTCCTGAGGGTGACACCACACTGTGTGTCAAGGGTGGTGGTGGTGTTGGTGGTGGTGATTACTATTATTTGGAGTTGGAATACCACTCTGTCGCCCATCCTAGAATGCAGGGGCATGCTCACAGCCACCGTGGACTAGAACTGCCGGACCCAGTTTATCCTCCCAACTCAGCCCCCCCGAGTGGCTGGAACCACAGGTCTGCACCACCACGCCCAGCTAATTTTGCAATTTCTTTTTGATTTCCAAGACAAGGTATCTCCAGGTGTCCCTGGCTGCTGTTGAACCCGCAGGCTCAAGCAGTCCACTAGCCTGATCCTCCAAAAAGCAGAGATGCCAGCCTGAGTCCCTGGGCCCAGCCTGTGTTTTTGGTGGTGGATGGTGGTTGGTATTATTATTCTGAGTCGGATCCCACCTCCTTTGCCCAGTCCGTGGTGCAGAGGTCCACTCTTGGCCACTGTGGTTTCCACTGGCTAGGATATGGCAATCCTCCTGCCATGGCCTCCTGAGTGGCCAGAATGACAGGAGTGTGCCACCACATTTGTCTTTGTTTTTAGGTTTCTTGGAGAGACGAGGTCTCTAGATGGTGCCCAGCTAGTCTGGAACTTGGCGGCTCAGGCAACCCTCTTGCATTGGGCTCCCAGATCTTCTGCCAAGAAAGGCCAGGGACACATCACTCACCTGGGGACATTTCTCCCCCAATACTATTATTCCTGGCTCTAAAGGCAGTAGTTCTGTGAAAATACCATGCGCAGTAGGAAATCTGTGTATGGTTCTGATGATTTTGGAGACAGGGTCTGTCTCTATGGCCCAGGCTGTGGGTGGGCGACATGACTCATTCACCACCAGGTTTGAAATCGCGGGCTCCGGTGATCCTCCCACCTCAGTCTCTGGAGTGGCCAGGATGACAGGCACCTCAACCCCAGACCCCCTATTTGAATGGGTGTGGAGACGGGGTCTCCCTGTGTGGCCTGGGCTGGCCTTGGGCTCCTGGACTCCAGCCATCCTCCTGCCTTAGCTTCCCAGATCACAGGATTCCAGGTGTGGGCTGCCACACAAGGCCTACAGATTCCTTTTCGGAGAAGGTTCGAGGCCGGGCTCGAGGAATTTGCCTCATCATTCCATTGTTTTGGGAGACTGAGACCAGTGACTAGCCTGAGCCCATGGGCTGAGACCCACCCAGGCACCTCAGCAAGACCTCATCTCTCCCCTCAATCCCAAATGAGCCGGTCGTGATGGCTTGCACCTGTCCTTCCAGCTCATCAGAGGTTTGGAAATGGCTCACTGGGGCCTGGAAGGCTGAGGCTGTGGTGGCCAGAAGCAAGCCACCTCCCTCCCTCCTGGTCAAAGAAGTGAGACTCTGACTAAAAGAAAAAAAGGGGAAAAAAAGAGCAGTATCTATTTGTGAATAGAGTTGGGATCATCGTGAACAGACAGATATTGTTTGTGAAGGAGGCCCCAGCCTTGGGCCTAGAGGTCCCAAAAGACAGTGGATTGGCAGACAATCAGGCTGTGGCTTTGGGAGGCCAAAGTGGGGGACTGCTAGAGCCCAGGAGTTCAAAACCAACCTGGGCCACATAGTGAGACCTTGTCACTCCCCGGAACACAAACACTGGAGTTGTGCATGTTGGTGCTCTCGGTCCTGGATACATGGTATGCTGTGGCCTCAGTCCCAGGGCACTCCATTGCAACACCCCCACCAATAGAATGTGCAAGTCCAGGCCAGGCACCATTGCTCACACCCATCAGCCCTCTGCCCTAAGAGGCAGAGACAGGAGGCTCTTGAGCCCTGGATTCCAAAACCAGCCTGGGCGACGTGGCTAGACCACGTCTCAGTGAGAGGTCCCCAAAATTGAGTCAGGTGTGGTGGCCACCAGATCCCAGCTGCTTGGGAGTCGAGGTGTTAGGACCGCCTGAACCCCGCATGTCAAGGCCTGGCAGACAGAGACTCTGATGACAAAATACAAGCCTCCCATGAGCGTCAAAACAGGTGCCTATGATTCCCCAGGGAAAGGTCCACGTGGGCAGGGGACGATGGAGCTCTTGGGAGAGTTAGAGGCCCTCCCTCTATCAGAAGGTGGCAGACAGGGTGACCGGAAACTGGGTTCGCTTCGGCATTGCTGGTCTGCTTTGATCACTCTGTGATTGATGGCAGCCTTACCACTGGGCCCTCTGTTCCATGAGCTCACACAGGTCTTTTCTGTAGGGCATGAGTGCGGAAGGCAGAAGCAGGCCTTCTGGGGTGGGTGGCTGAAGACACAGCAGGGACGTGCCAGGTGGCAACCTTTGAAACCTCCCGCAAATGACAGACTGGAAAGTGCCTTTTCCTCTCCCATCCCTGAGGGTGACTCCTTGTGCTGAGTGACAAGGGTGGTGGTGGTGGTGGTGATTTTTATTACTTGGAGTCAGAATCCTGCTCTGTCACCCAGGCCGGAACACAGGGCCACGCTCACAGCCATCAGAGACTGCACCTGCTGGGCTCAGGCAATCCTCGCCGCTCAGCCCCCCAAATGACTGGAACCACAGGCCTGCATCACTATGCCCAGTTAATCTTTGGATTTATTTTTGATAGCTGAGATGAGATCTATCCCCATGTCCTGGGCTGGTGTCAAATCCACAGCCTCAGGCCATCCACTTGCCTAGGCCTCCAAAGGGTTGGAATGCTAGGTTGAGCCCCTGAGCCTGGCCTATGGTTGTGGTGGTGGTGGTGGTTGGTATTATTATTCTGAGTCAAAGTCCCACTCTGTCACCCAAGCCAGAGAGCAGGGGTTGCTTTTTGCAACCACGGCCTCCACTGGCTGGGCTCCGCTGATCCTCCCACCATGGACTCTCTGAATTACAGGCATGTGCCACCACGCTTAACTCATTTTTTGGCTTCTTGTAGAGACGAGGTTTTGTCAAGGTGCCCAGGGTTGTCTCGAACCCAGAGGCTCAGGCCATCCTCTTACCTCGGCCTCCCAGCACTCTGGGATGACACACATGAACCCCTGTGCCCGGACTCCACACCTCATTGGGTCACCACCATGAGGCCTGATTCGCTCCTTTCCAAAGACCAGGGACCCCGAAATTGGTGGCCGGATTTGACCCTTGAGCCGAACCTAGGGGGAGCACCTGGTGCACAGACATTTCTCCATATCTCTGCCTGCCTCATTCCCCCGATTTGGCCTGTGTGTACATCCCAGGGGCCACCTCAAGGAAAGGGAGGGCGTGACTCTCAAAACTTTGGGAAGGTAGTCTTGGCTGGGCAACCCGTGCCTGTTTCCTAGGCACTCTGAGAAGCTGAGATGGGAAGATGGCCAGAATTCTGGAGCTCGAGATGAGGTTTGACACCATTACAAGCCACCAACTCAACCCCAAGCAAAATCTAGAAAACCTTGGGTGAATGCAGGTCTCGGTAGGAGTATCACCTCTGACCCATAGTTCAAGACCTCGACCTCTCAGCCAAATGTGATTGCAGCAGTTTGGGAGGCCAAGGCAGAGAAGATGGACAAAGTTGGGTGGTTTGACAGCAGCCTGGGCAACCTAGTGAGGAAAGAAAAAGAAAGACAGAAAGAAAGAAAGAGAGAGAGAGAGAGAGAAAGAAAGCCATTCTCTGGCAAGCCTTCTGCCCTCAGACTTTCCCCCCAACAACCCCTCATGTGAGGGTTCCACAACTCGGCACCTTCCAGCCCCAACTCTCCTAATTGATGCTCCCGCTTTGGTGTGGGAATTCCTGAGGCTCTCTGGCCCAGTTCCTGCTGACTTTCCTCTAAAAGGTGAGAAGTGTGCCCCAGGCAGGCAGACCCTCCGACTCGGCAACAAGGACCTTACACCAAGAAAGGCCAGGGACACCTCACCCAGGGTCATTTCTCTCCCTTCCAATCCCATTTTTTCTGGATCTAAAGCCAGTCGCCCTGTGAACTAACCATGAGTAGCTGACAATCTGTGTATGATTCTGATGTTTTTGGAGACAGGGCTCATTTTGTTGGTTTCTTGTAGAGATGAGGTCTCGCCAAAGTGCCCGGGATTCTCTCAAACCTGGGGGCTCAGGCTATCTTCTTTCCCCAGCCTCCCAAAGCATCTGAGTAACAGGCATGAACCCC
>NW_007254377.1:3245-4064 GCF_000164805.1 Carlito syrichta | reverse complement strand
ACTTGTTAGGCAGGTAGCTATGTAGTTAAATCAACTGGTAAGCCAGCGGCATACGTAGGTAGCTATCTAGTTATGTCAGCTGGCCTGCCACTTGGCTAGCTAGAGTTGCCAGCTAGTTGTCAGCTGGCTAGCCAGCAGGCTGACTAGTTATGTCACCTAGTTGAATCAGCTTGCTAGCCAGCTGGCTAGCTGGTTATGTCAGCTAGTTAGTTCAAGTGGCTAGCCAACTGGCTGGCTATGTATCTCACTAGTTAAGTCAGCTGGCTAGCCAACTAACTAGTTGGTTAATTGAGCTGGATAAGTCACCTTGAAAGCCACCTGACTAGGTAGTTAGCTAGCTAAATAAGTCTGCTGCCTTGCTGACTGGCTAGCTAGTTATGTCAGCAAGTTAAGTGATCTGGCTAGCCAGTTGGCAAGTTAAGTGGCTAGCTAATAAAGCCAATTGGTTAGCCAGTTGTCTATCTAGTTAAGTCAGCTAGTTAAGTCAGCTGGTTAGATGGCTAGCTAGCTAGGTGGCTGGCAATTTAGCCGCCTTGTTAACAGGCTGGTCCGTGTGGTGGCCAGCTAGTTAAGTCGGCTGACCAGCTGGCTGCGCAGCAGAGTGTCAGGCTAGCTTAGCTGGCAGGCTATCTAATGACCAGCCTACCGGCTAGTTATTTAAGCCAGTTGGCTAGCCAGGTGGCTAGCCTGCTCACTAGCTAGCTGGTTGCCTTGCCAGCTATACAGCCAGGTAGCTAGATATTTAAGACGGGTTACTAGCCATGTAGCCAACTAGGTAACTAGGTAGTTAAGTCAGCTGGCTAATCAGCTAGCCATCCA
>NW_007254377.1:0-1336 GCF_000164805.1 Carlito syrichta | reverse complement strand
TAGCTAGCTAGTTAGCTAACTATTTAAGTCAGCTGGCAAGCTAGGTAGCTACTAGTTAAGACAGCTACTTAAGTCAGCTGGCTAGTCAACTGGCTAGCTGGTGTAGTCAGCTAGTTTAGTCAGTTGTCTAGCAAGCTGGCTAGGTAGGTAGCTAGCTACATAAGTCAGCTTGCTAGCCAGCAGGATAGTTGTTCAAGTCAGCTAGTTAGGTCAGTTGGCTAGCCTGCTGGTTACACAGATAGATAGCAAGTTAAGAGAAGTGGCTAGTAAACATGCTAGCTTAAGTCAGCTAGGTAAGTCAGCTGGCTAGCCAGCTGGCTAGATATGTAGCCAACTAGTTAAGTCAGTTGGCTATCCAGCTGGCTAGCTAGGTACTTAGGGAGTTGTCAGGCTGCTAGCTGGCATATTAGCTAGTTTAGTCACCTAGTTAAGTCAGCTGACTTGACAGCTGGCTAGCCAGGTAGCCAGCTTGTTAAGCCAGCTGGCTAGCCATGTAGTCAACCAGTTAACTAACTAGTTAAGTCAGCTGGCTATCCAGTTATCTAGCAAAGTACCTAGTCAGCTAGTTAAATCAGTTAGATAGCCAGCTAGCTAGTTATGTCAGCTAGCAACTCAGTTATCTATACAGCTAGCTAGTAAAGTCAGCAAGCTAGAGAGTTAGTCAGCTTGTTTGCTGGCTGTTTATGTCAGTTAGATAGCCAGCTAGCTAGTCAGCTAGCTAATTAAGTCAGCTAGTAAATCAGCTAGTTACTTAGTTAACTAGTCGGCTAGCAACTCAGCTACCTGGTCAGATAACTAGTGGTTTGCTCGCTTTCCATCAGGTCAGCTAATTGGTCAGTTTGCTCGCCTGCAAACCGGTCAGTAAACTAGTCAGCTTGCTTCCCAGCCAACAGCTCAACTAAATTGTCGGCTTGCTCGCAGGCCAACAGTTCAGCTAACTAGTCGGCTTGCTCGCCAGCTTACTAGTTAAATCAGCTCACCAGTTGGCTCGCTTATCGGGAGACTATTTAAGGCATCTCACATGTTGGGACACTTGCCGACTGAGTAATTAAGACAACTCACCAGTTGACTCATTCGCCGTCTAACTAGTTAACTCTTCTGACCATTCAACTCACTCACTAGCCAACTAAATTCAGCTGACCAGTCAGCTCACTCGCTGGTTGAATAGTTAAATCAGTTGACCATTCGGCTCACTCGTGGACTGAATAGCTAAGTCAGCTGACCAGTCGGCTCACTCGCCGGCTGACTAGTTAAGTCAGCTCACCTGTGGGCTCACTCACTGGTTGACAAGTTAAGTAAGCTAACAGGTCGGCCGACTAGCCAGCCAACTATTTAA
>NW_007254376.1:1820-2619 GCF_000164805.1 Carlito syrichta | reverse complement strand
CACCCTTGCATGTATTTCAGTCGTTGTAGTATGAAACTAGGAAAAGACTTCCCTCTTGTGGTGGACAGAAGACAGCCATAGTCCTTGCTGGCATGTTGCCATGGGGCATTACTAGAAGGCCAATGGCAGAGGAGCTCTTGTGGTTGGTCTAGAGCCACAGCAGGATTCACGGCTGTTTGTCAATATAGAGCGATTTCATGCTGGTGTCTCTTTCAACACAGGCTGGCCGTGCCTTACCTTCCCAGGGCTCTCTAGCTGTCACTGGGTTCATACCGATTTGTGCCTGCCTCACCCTTTCAACCACCTAGGCACCATGCTACAGTCCTCACTCCTTTTCAGTCCTCCTCTCAGCTGCAAGGCTTCTACATTTTCCCCATAAACATTCCAAAACATCAGTTCTTATTTTTTTTCTTCAGTGTCTACACATTTTGTCACTGTCTTACTTTGGTCTATTTTTCTTAAGATATTATCTTGCTTTTTATCAGAGTGTGGTTTCCTTCATTTCCAAACACACTCCCAATAATGCTAAAGGGGAAACATGCTCACAGTCTGATTTTCTCATGTTCACCTGAGCAACCACCAGGGTCGTGGAGAAGTCTATATTCAAAATGACATCTCTGTGGTGACTTTCTTTTCTGGAGAGATGGTGAGGTCTTTACAATATATCATAGAGATGAGTTACCTCCCACTGTATATGATGAATGTGATATGGAATAACGTCCACTTCTAGGAAGTTTCTTGCACAAATTGTTGACACCATTCTCATGATGGTGTCACATCGGATTGATGATCATGATGA
>NW_007254376.1:0-1363 GCF_000164805.1 Carlito syrichta | reverse complement strand
AAAATGAAGATTTTAACATTGGGCCACTGGGCTGCAGAAATCACCAGAAGGACAGTGAAAGTCTCTAAGCATTTTGGATCTCTCAAGTATACACAATTGACCCCTTGTCAAAAAACTAACACAAAAGCCTTTTATTTCTTTATAATCTTCATCTCTTTTACATCTTCTCCCCTTAATCTTCTGGATATGAATAGTAGTAATACTAGTTAACATTGTTTTACTGTTTCAAAACCTGGTTGGAGAAGGTTTTCAATATTTCACCATTAGGAGAAACCTTAGTTGTGGATCTCTTTGAGATATAGTGTATCAAATTAAGAGAGTTAGTATGTTCTAATTAACTAAGGAATTTATATTAATAACAAAGAAATGAAGTTTTTTAAAGTTTTCTGGCATCTGCTGAGATTAGTGTATGATTTTTCTTCTTCTGTTAATGTGGTAGATAATATAGACAGATTTTCAAATGCTAAACCAAATTGAGGTCCTGACACTCTACAATCATGATGTATTTTTTTTTTTTTGAGTTGGAGTCTCACTCAGTCGCCTAGAGTGGAGTGCAGTGGCCGCTCCCGGCCACCGCAGCCTCGCCTGCTGGGTTCCGGAGATCCTTCCACCTCAGCCTTCCAAGTAACCAAAATTACAGGCATGCGCTACCACGCCCGGCTGATTTTTTTTGATTTATTGTAGAGATGAGGTCTTGCTGCCCAGGTGGGTCTCGAACCTGTGGGCTCAGGCAATCCACTCATCTCAGCCTCCCAAAGGCGTGGGATTACAGGCTGAGCCACCGAGCCCGGCTGATCATGATGTATTTTTAAAAATTTGTTGCTAGATTCTGAATGCTTATGTATTATATTAAATTTTGCACCCATGACCATGAAAAATATTGGCTGACCAAAAAATTGAGGAGAGTAGTTGGAGTAATGCATAAAATGGTCTTATAAATACACAGACATGTTGATATTTAAAAAGGTCTTCTCACATAAGTAGATGTAACTCAAGCAAAGACATTTCAAACACTAGAAACATGACCCATTTGGAGCTTTTCAAAAGTCTTGAGTGGCTAAATTTTTTAATTTCTGTTTTTTCTTTGTAGACTCAGGTATCCTATGTTGTCCAGACTGGTTTCAAGCTCCTAGGCTCAAGCAATCCTCCTGCCTTGGCCTCCCAATGTTCTGGGATTACAGGCATGAGCCATTGTGCTCAGCCTGGAGTTTCACTTTTAATAGATGAAAAAGAGTTGTGGAGATTGATGGCAATAATGGTGGCACAACATTTATGAACTCCCGCTTAAAAGGTTTTAAGATGGTAAATTTTGGTATGCATATAATATCACAATAAAAAATATTTTAGAAAACAAAAGAAAAGA
>NW_007254375.1:2598-3687 GCF_000164805.1 Carlito syrichta | reverse complement strand
CCTTACTTAACTAGTTGACTTAACCAGCCTGCCAGCTGGGTAGCCAGCTGACTCAAGTTGCTGATGTAACTAGTTAGCCAGTTGTCTAGACAGAAGACTTAACTAGCACTCTACCTAACTAGCTAGCTGGCTAGCCAGCTAACTTAACTAGCTGACTTAATTAGATAGACTGCTGGCTACCCATCTGACTTAACAAGCTTGCTACCAGCTATCTAGCTGGGTATTCAGCTCACTTAACTAGCTGGCTTAAACAATTGGTTTGCTGGCTACTCAGCTGAATTAACTAGCTTGCTATATAGCTAGTCAGTTGGCTAGCAAGCTGACTTAACTTGTCTACTTAATTAACTAGCCAGCTGTTAAGTTGCTTAAGTAGCCAGCTACCTAGAAGTCAGCTGGCTTAAGTAGCCAGCTACCTAGAAGCCAGCTGGCTAGCAAGCTGACTTAACTAGGTGACTTAACTAGATAGACAGCGGGTTAGACAGCTTATTTAAATATCTTGCTACCTCACTAGCCAACTAGCCAGCTGACTTAACTAGGTGACTTAACTAGCTAGCCAGCTGGCTAGCTGTCTGACCTAACTGCCTAGGTACCTAGCTAGCCAGCTGGATAGACAGCTGACTTAACTAGCTAGTTAGCTACATCACCGGCTGACTTGCCAGCTGACTTAACTATCTAGCTACCTAGCTAACCAGCTGGTTATTTGAGCTGACTTAACTAAGTCCTTTAACTAGCTAGTTAACTGGATAGCCAGCTGACTTAATTAGCTAGCTACCCAGAAAGGCAGCAGGTTCACCAGCTGACTTAACACAATGATTTAACTAACTAGCAAGCTGACTTAACCAGTTGTAATCCTAGCTAATCATCTTAATTAACTAGCTGGCTTAACTAGCTAGCTACCTAACTTGCTATCTAGGTAGACAGCTGACTTAACTAGTTGACTTAACTGTCTAGCTAGCTGACATAACTAGCAGTCTTATGTAACTTGATTCCTAGCTAGCCAGTTGACTCAACTATCTTAAATAACTAGCTATCCAGATGGGCTAACCATCTGACTTAATTAGCTTTTTAAGTAGCTAACCAGCTGGATAG
>NW_007254375.1:0-2188 GCF_000164805.1 Carlito syrichta | reverse complement strand
CATAGCCAGCTGGCTAGACAGCTGAATGCACTAGATGACTTGACCAGCTAACCAGTTGGCTAGCCAGGTGACTTAACTAGCTGATATCACTAGCTAGCCGGGTAGCTATCTAACAGACTTAACTAGCTAGCTGCCTAACTTGCCAGTTGACTAGCCAATTCTCTTAACTACCTGAATTAACCAGCTATCCAGTTGTCTAACCAACTAAATAAACTAGTTAACTCCCTAGCAAGGCAGCTGCCTAGCCAGCTGATTTAACTAGCTGACTTAACTAGCTTGCTACCTAGCTAGCCAGCTGATGTAAATAGTTAACTAACTAGCTAGCTACATAGCTTGCCAGGTGACTTAAATTGTTAGCTAACTAGCTAGCTACCAGCTAGCAAGCTGACGTAAATAGTGAGTTACCTAGCTAGCTAGCTGTCTTCACTAGCTAGCTAACTAGTTAGCTTACTCATTATCTAACCTGCTAGCTAGGTGACAATTTTCTTACTTAACTTGTTAGCTAACGAGCTAACTAGCTGACATAACCAGCTGACTTAAATCATTAGCTAACTAGCTAGTTAGCTGACTCATCCAGCTGACTTAACTCGTTAGCTAAGTAGTTAGTTAGTCTACTCAACCAGCTGACACAACCCGTTTGCTAACTTGCTAGCTTGCTGGCTCAACCAGCTGACTTAACCCGTTAGTTACCCAGCTAACTATCTGATTCAACCTGCTGACTTAACCCATTAGCTAAGTAGCTAACTAGCTGTCTTAACCAGCTGACTAAATTAGAAAGTTTACTTAACTAACATACCTAGCTAGCTGACTTAACTACTTAGCCAAATGACTTAACTGGTTGACTTATCTAGTTAGCTAGCTGACTTAATACCTGAATAAAATAGTTAGATAACTATGTAACTAGATGAATAACTAGCTGACTTATCTAGTTACCTAACTAGTTAGGTAGCAGATGAAAGTAGAAGACTTAAATAGTTAACTAACTAGTGAGCTAGCTGGCATAGTTATCTAGTTGGTTAGTTAGCTGACTTAGCTTGCTGACTTAACTAGTTGGCTAGTGAAATAGGTAGTTGACTTAACGACTTAGTTAACCAATTAGCTATCTATTATAACTCGGTGGTTTATGGTGCAAACTAGCTGACTTAACTAGTTGGTTAACTAGTAAGTTAGGTGCCTTAACTTGTTGGCTGATGAGTCAGCTGACTAGTTAGCTGGTTTAACACATTGGCTGACTCCTCGACCAACTTGTTAGCTGGCTTAACATGGTGGCTCACTAGTCGGCCGACTAGTTAACTGGGTGAACGAGTTGACTGACGAGTTGGCCCACTAGTTAGCATGGTTAAGTTGTTTTCTGGCTGGATTCCTCACTGAATATGTTGTCCAACTATTTGACTGACTCACTGGCTGTACTAACTAGTTGGCCAAATAGATAGCTGAGCTAAATTCTCAGTTGACATGTTGGTCGACTACTAGGCAGACTAGTTAGCTGAAATAACTAGTTGGCCGGTTAGTTGGCCGACAGGTTAGCTGATTTAACTAGTCGGCTGGTGAATAAGCAGACTGGTCAGCTGAATGAACTAGTTGGGAGGTGAGTGAGCCAACTGGTCAGCTGATTTAACTAGTTGGCCAGTGAGTGAGACGACTGGTCAGCTGACAACTATTTGACTGGCGAGTGACCTGACTGGTCTGCTGATTTAGTCAGCTGGCAAGTGAGCTGACTTGTCAGAAGACTTTAGTAGTCGACCATCAATTGAGCCGACCAGTGAGCCGACTTATTTAGTCAGTTGTTCAGTGAGCCAATGTGTGAGCTGCCTTAACTAGGTGGCTTTCCAGCTGACTTAACAACCTAGCTACCTAACTAACGAGGTAGCTAGTGAGCTGACTTAACTAGGTGACTTAACTAGCTAGCCAGCTGGATAGCCAGCCGACTTAACTAGCTAGCTACACAGCTAGGCAGTTGGCTAGTCAGTTGACTTAACTAGCTAATTAACTAGCTAAACAGCTCACTTAACTTGCTGACTTAACTAGCTAGCTACCTAGCAAGCCAGCTGTCTTACCTAGCTAGCCAACTGAAATAACTAGCTGACTTAACTAGCTAACTACCTAGCAAGCCAGCTGATTAACTAGCTGTAATAGCTAGCTAGCCAGCTGTCTAGCCATCTGAGTTGTCTAGCTTTTTGACAATTAA
>NW_007254374.1:6454-10080 GCF_000164805.1 Carlito syrichta | reverse complement strand
GGACCTCGTCTCAGACATTAAAATAAATCCAAAGATTAGCCGGGCATGGTGGCACAGGCCTTTGGTTTCAGACACTCTGGGGGCTGAGATGGGAGGAATGCCTGAGCCCAGCAGGTGGAGTCTGCAGTGGTCGTGAGCATGCTCCTGCACTCTGGCCTGGGTGACAGAGAAAGATTCTGACTCCAAATAATAGTAATCACAATCACCACCACCACCACCACCTCTGCCATGTAGCGTGCAGAGTCACCCTCAGGGATGGGAGAGGAAAAGGCATTTTCCTACCTGTCGTTTGCTGGCAATTTCAAAGTTGGCCACCAGGCACATCTGTCCCGTGCCTTCAGCCACGCATCCCAGAAGGCCTGCCTCCACCCTCCGCACTCATGCACTATGGCAAAGACAGGTGTGAACTCACGGAACAGACTGACCCGAGTTAGGGTGGCTGTCTGGCATAGATTGATCAAGGATGTCTGGCAATGCCATCACCACCCCAGGTTCTGGTCACCAAGTTTGCCTCCTTTGGGCAGGGGGAGGGCCCCTTCCTCTCCCAATCACTCCATCATCCCACGACCATGTGGACCTTTCCCTGGGGAGCCATGGGAGCCCATTTTGACACATGTTGGTGGCATCTTTTTTGTCTCCAGAGTCTTCATAGGCTAGGCTGGGTCATGGCAATATGATCGTGGCTTCTGGGGTCTCTACCTGCGGGGTTGAGTTCATCCTCCCGCCTTGGCCCCCAAGCACCCTGGACTCTGGGGACCACCACGCCTGACTCGATTTTGGGGCCCTCTCATTGAGACAAGTTCTGCCCAAACTTCGTGGGCTGGTCTCTGAACCTGGGACTCAGGCAGCCTCCTGCCTCAGCCTCCCAGGGCCCAGGTCTGGCGGCTGTGAGCCATGGTGCCCAGCCTGTACTTGCACATGCTGTCGGTAGGGGTGATGCAAAGGCACACACTGGGATGGAGGCCACCGCATCCCATGTAGCTGGAACCGCATGCGCCACCACATGAGACTACAGTGCTTGCATTCTGTGGAGCAACGAGGTCTCGCTACTTGACCCAGGCTGGTCTCAAACTCCTGGGTTGCTGAAGTCCCCCACCTCAGCCTCCCAAATCCACAGCCCAATTGTCTGACAATCCACCATGTTTCGGGAACTCTAAGTCCAAGCCTGGGGGCCCCATCCCAAATGATCTCTTTCTGTTCACGATGATCTCAACCCCATGCACAAATGAATGCTTTTTTTTCTTTTTCCCTTTTTTTCTTTGAGCCAGAGTCTCATTCCTTCACCCAGGCTTTAGGGCAGGGGCTCGATCCCAGCCACCAAAGTCTTGGCCTGCCAGGTTCCAGGGAGCCTTTCACTGGCCTTCCGAGGAACCTGAACAATAGGCCCGTGCCACCATGCCTGGCTCATTTGGAATGGAGGGTTGAGACAAAGTCTCGCCAAGTTTCCTGGGCACTTCTTGGCCCAGGGGTTCAGGCCCGTCGCTGGCCTGACCTCCCAAAGCACTGGGATGACGAGTCTAAGCCCCCAAGCCTGACTTCCATCCTTCTTCAAAAACGAACCAGAAGGCCTGGTAAGGCAGCCCACATCTGGAATCCCAGCACTCTGGGAGGCTGAGGCAGGGGGATGGCTGGAGCCCAGGAGCCCAAAGACAGACCAGGCCACACAGGGAGACCCCATCTCCTCACCCATCTAAACAGTGGGTCTGGGGTGGAGGTGCCCATTGTACCAACCACTTTGGAGGTTGAGGTGAGAGAATCAACAGAGCCCGCGATTTTGAGCCTGGCAGTGAACAATGGTCATGATCGTGGGAACCAGGATGGGCCTTAGAGCCAGACCCTGTCTCCAAAATCAACAGAAACGTACACAGCTTCTAAACTGCACATGGTGTGTTCACAGGGCAACCGGCTTTAGATCAGGAAAAATGGGATTGCGGAGGAAGAAATATCCCCAGGTGAGGGATTTGACCCTGGCCTTTCTTGACAGAAGGGCCTGGTTGCCAAATTGTAGGGTCATCATGTCTAGGGCACTTTTCTCACCTTGGAGAAGAGAGCCAGCAGGAACCTGGCTAGGGAGTCTGGAAACTCCCGGACTAAAGCAGGGGAAGCCACTCGAGGGTGGGTTAGGGCTGGAAGGTGCATAACTAGTGGGATTCTCACATGTGGGGGTGCAGGTGAGAAGGACTGATGGCAGAAAGTTTGCAGTAGAATGGATTTCTTTCTTTCTTTTTTCTTTCTTTCCTTCTTTCTTCCATCCTTCTTTCTTTCTTTCTTACATTCTTTCTTTCTTTCTATTTATCTTTTATGTCCTCACTAGATTGCTCACGTTGCTCTCAAACTGCACAACAAGGGCCATCCTCTCAACCTGGGCTGCCCAAACTGCTGCAATCACAGGTTTTCTATTTGGTAAACATCCTGGTGTTTCTGCCAGGTCTTGAACTCTTTGCCAGAGGCGATCCTCCCACCGAGGCCTGACCTAACCAAAGATTTTGTGGGTTTTTCTTGGGGTTGAAGTGGGGGTTTGCTATGGTGTCCAACCTGGTCTCAAGTTCCCGGACTCCGGCCAATTTCCATCTCATCCTCCCTGAGTGCTGAGGAGACAGATGTGAATCACCAGGCCACCCTGCCCCCCCAAATGTATGAGAGTCTCACCCTCCCTTTCCATGAGGCAACCCTTGGGAGGAGCCAGTGCTTCCACCTAGGGGAATCAGGTGGGAGGAGGGGTGCGCACCCTGGTGGAGACATGCCTCTGAGCCAGGTGCTCCACCCTGGGAGGGCTCAACTGGTGATTCCAGGTGTCCTCTCTGGGTTTCTGGGTCATCGGAAGGGAGAGGGCCTCACGGTGAGACCCTGAGAAGGGTGTGGAGGCTGGGTGCAGTGACTCAGGCCTGGATCATCGTGTCACTCTGGGATGCAGAGACAAGAGGATGGCCAGAGCCTCTGGGTTTAAGACTAGCTTGGGCACCTCGGTGAGACCTAGTCTCTATAAGAAGCCAAAATTTTAGCTGAGAATGTTGGCTCACGCCTGTCCTTCTGGCCTCTCAGGAGGCTGAAGTGGATGCTCACCGGAGCCCAACCAGTGGAGGCTGCCGTGTCTGAGAGTGGGCCCCTGTGCTCCAACCTGGGTGAAACAGTGGGACTCCAACTCACAGTAATAATACCTACCACCACCACCACAGACACAGGTAAGGCTCGGGGGCTCAGCCTGGCATCCCAGTCCTTCAGAGGCCTAGGCATGTGAACGGCCTAAGCCTGCAGGTTCAACACCAGCCTTGGACACAGGAAGAAACTTCATCTTGGTCATTAAAAATAAATCCAAATATTAGCCGGACATGTTGGCACAGACCTGTGGTTCCAGTCACTTAGGGGGCAGAGGCTGGAGGATCACCTGAGCCCAGCAGGTGGAGTCCACAGTGGCCGTGAGCATGACCCTGCACTCTGGCCTCAGTGACTGAGTGGGATTCAGACTCCAAAAAATAATAATCACCACCACCACCACCATCACCCCTGCCACCCAGCACGAGGAGTCACCCTCAGGGATGGGAGAAGAAAAGGCACTTTTCAGCCTGTTGATCATGGGAGGTTTCAAAGGTGGCCACCAGGCACATCAGTCACACACCTTTGACCAC
>NW_007254374.1:2896-5297 GCF_000164805.1 Carlito syrichta | reverse complement strand
CACCACCACTCCCGGCTCATTTGGGATGGAGGGTAGAGACAAGCTCTCACCGAGTTGCTCAGGTGGGTCTCGACCCACAGGCTAGAGCCGGCCATTGGCCATGGCCTCCCAAAGCACTGAGATGATAGGGCTGAGTTCCTTAACCAGGCCTCGATCTTTCGTCGAAAAAGAATGATAAGCCCTGGTTCATCGACCCATGCCTGGAATCCCAGCACACTGGGAGGCAGAGGCAGGAGGATGGCTGGAGCCCAGGAGCCCAAGGCCAGCCTGGGACATGCAGTGAGACACCATCTCTGCATCCATCCAAACGGGGGTCTGAGGTCAAGATGCCAGTCATCCTGACCACTCGGGAGGATGCAACAGGAGGATCACCAGAGCCCAGGCGGTGGAGAACACGGTTACTGAGAACAGGCCCTTGCACTACAGTCTGAGTGATAGAGCATGACTCCAACTCAGCATGATGATACCAACCACCACTGCCACAAACCAAAGGCCAGGCTTAAGGGCTCAGCCTGGTATCCCAGCCCTTCAGAGGTCGAGGTGAGTGAACGGGTGAGCTTGTGGGTTCAAGACCTGTCTGGGACCCTGACAAGACCTTGTCTCGGCCAATAAAAATAAATTCAAAGATTATCCAGGCATGGTTTCACAGATTTGTGTTTCCAGCCACTCAGGGGCTGTTGTGGGACGATCGCCTGAGCCCAGCAGCTGGAGTCTGCAGTGGTCTTGAACATGCACCTACACTAAGGGCTGGATGACAGAGTGGGATTCTGACTCCAAATAATAATAATCAACACCACCGCCACCACCAATACTCCTGCCACCCAGCATGAGGAGTCACCCTCAAGGATGAGAGAGAAAAAGGCACTTTCTTCCTGTCGTTTGTGGGAAGTTTCTAGGGGGGGCAAGTCCGTCCCGTGCCTTCAGTCATACATCCTAGAAGGCCTGCCTCCACCGTCCACACTCGGGCCCCACAACAAAGATGCGTGTGAGCTCATGGGAAAAACGGCCCCAAGACAGGGAGGACATTGGGCACAGAGCGATCAAAGCAGTCCCGCATTGGCATGGTCAGCCCAGGTTCCGGTCACCTGGTCTGCCACTTTCGTTTTGGGGTAGGGCCATTTGTTCTCCCA
Source organism: Carlito syrichta (assembly GCF_000164805.1). Taxonomy (NCBI): domain Eukaryota; kingdom Metazoa; phylum Chordata; class Mammalia; order Primates; family Tarsiidae; genus Carlito; species Carlito syrichta. Next base: position 4,167 of record NW_007254374.1, on the reverse strand, counting down.
ATCACTCCATCGTCACTCTCCCATGTGAACCTTTCCCTTGGAAGTCATGAACGCCCATCATGATGCACGTGAGAGGCATCATTTCTATTGCCAGAGTTTCCATCTGCAGGGCTAGGGTGCGGTGGCACAATCGTGGATCCCGGGGCCACGATCTGCCAGGCTCAGGTGGTAATCCTGCCTCAGAACCTGAGCAGCCGGGACTCTGTGGGCAATCATGCCTGACTCAATTTTGAGGATCTCTCACTGAAACGGGGTCTGGCCACATCACTCAACCTGCTCTCTGTCCCCTGGGCTCAGGTAGCCTCCTGCCTCAGCCTCCCAGGGCATGGAGCTGATGACTGCAATTCATGGTAACCAACCTGGACTCATACGTTCTGTTGGTGGGAGTGATGCAAAGAAATGCCCCAGGACAGAGGACACAGCATCCTGTGTAGATGGGATGAAGAGCGCCACCACGCATGACCCCAGTGTTTGCATTCCGTGGAGCTATGAGATCTCACTACGTGGCCCAGGCGGCTCTTGAAGTCCCGGGCACCAGCAGTCCCCTGCCTTGGCCTTCAAAAGCCACAGACCACTCGTCTGCTGATCCACCGTCTTTTGGGTACTCTAACCCCAAGGCTGGTGAACCCTTCTCAAATGATCTCTGTCTGTTCAAGATGATCCCAAATCCATACACAAATGGGTGCTCTTCTTTTATTTCCTTTTTTCCCTTTTTTCTTTGAGTCAGAATCTCACTCAGTCACCCAGGCTGGAGGGCGGTGGCTAGCTTCTGGCCACCACAGCCTTGTCTCGCGGGTGCCCGTGAGTCATTCCCTGGCCATCCAAGGAGCCAAAAGGAGAGTCACCCGATACCACAACCAGCTCATTTGGGATGGAGAGTAGAGACGAGTCTTGCTGAGGTGCCTGTGCAGGTCTTGGTTCACAGGCTTGGCTGGCTGCTGGCCTTGGCCTCCCAAAATGCTAGGATGATGAAGCTGAGCCCCCATCCCGGCCACAATCCTTTGTCAAAAACAAACAAAAAGGCCTGGCATGGAAGACCACGTTTGGATTCCAACATTCTGGGAGGCTGAGGTGGGAGGATGGTTGAAGCCCAGGAGTCGAAGTCCAGTCTGGGCCATGCAGGGAGAGCCCATTTCTGCACCCATCCAAACAGGAGGTCTGAGGTCGAGGTGCCTGTCATCCTGGCCACTCTGGAGGCTGATGCGGGAGGCTCACCAGAGCCCACATTTTGAGGCTGTCGGTGAACGATGGTCGTGTCCCTGCACATCAGT
>NW_007254374.1:2144-2876 GCF_000164805.1 Carlito syrichta | reverse complement strand
CAGGGCATGGAGCTGATGACTGTGATTCATGGTAACCAGCCTGGACTCGTACGTTCTGTTGATGGGAGTGATGCAAAGAAATTCCCCCAGGACAGAGGACACAGCATCCTGTGTAGATGGGATGAAGAGCGCCACCACGCATGACCCCAGTGTTTGCATTCCATGGAGCTATGAGATCTCACTACGTGGCCCAGGCGGCTCTTGAAGTCCCGGGCACCAGCAGTCCCCTGCCTTGGCCTTCAAAAGCCACAGACCACTTGTCTGCTGATCCACCGTCTTTTGGGTACTCTAGGCCCAAGGCTGGTGAACCCTTCTCAAATGATCTCTGTCTGTTCACGATGATCCCAAATCCATACACAAATGGGTGTTCTTCTTTTATTTCCTTTTTTCCCTTTTTTCTTTGAGTCAAAATCTCACTCAGTCACCCAGGCTGGAGGGCGGTGGCTAGCTTCTGGCCTCCACAGCCTTGTCTCACGGGTGCCCGTGAGTCATTCCCTGGCCATCCAAGGAGCCAAAAGGAGAGTCACCCGATACCACAACCAGCTCATTTTGGATGGAGAGTAGAGACGAGTCTTGCTGAGGTGCCTGGGCAGGTCTTGGTTCACAGGCTTGGCTGGCTGCTGGCCTTGGCCTCCCAAAGTGCTAGGATGATGAAGCTGAGCCCCCATCCCGGCCACAATCCTTTGTCAAAAACAAACAAAAAGGCCTGGCATGGAAGACCATGTTTGGATG
>NW_007254374.1:0-1420 GCF_000164805.1 Carlito syrichta | reverse complement strand
AGGCCAAGGTGAGAGGATGCCCTGAGCTCCTAAGTTCAAGACCAGCCCTGGCACCTTGGCGAGACCTCGTCTCTACAAAGCCAAAAAATGAACCGAGCTTGATAGCGCAGGCCTTTCAATCTGGTCACTCGTGAGGTTGTTGCAGTATGATTGCAGGAGCCCAACCAGTGGAGAACGCAGTGGCCAAGAGTGGGCACCAGTGCTATGGCCTGGGCAACAGAGTGGGACTCTGACTCAGAGTAATAATACCAACCACCACCACCACCACAACCACACACAGGGCTCAGGGGCTCAACCTGGCATTCTGACCCTTAGGAGGCCCAGGCGAGTGGACAGCAGGAGCCTGCAGGTTCAACACCATCCTGGACACAGTGAGAGACCTAATATCGGCCATCAAAAATAAATCCAAATATTAGCTGTGTGTGGTGGCACAGGCCTGTGGTTCCAGCCACTCTGGGGACGGAGGTGAGAGGATTGCTTGAGCGCACCCAGTGGAGTCCACGGTGGCTGTGAGTGTGCCCCTGCACTCAAGTCTTACAGACGGGTATTCAACTCCAAATAAAATAATCACTACCACCACCACCACCACCCCTGCCATCCAGTGGGAGCTGTCACCCTCAGGGATAGGAGAGGAAAATGCGCTTACTGACCTGTCATTCATGGGTGATTTCAAGAGTGGCCACCGGGTAAGTCCATCCCACACAACCAGCCACACACCCCAGAGCATCTGCCTCCGCCCTCCACATTTGTGCCCCACAGGAAAGATGTGTGTGAGCTCACAGAACAGACGGCTCTCAGCTAGGGAAGTCATCGGGCACAGAGTGATCAAGGCAGTACGGCAATGATGCAACCAGTCCTGGTCCTGGTTGCCCTATCTTTCATCTTCGGGCATGGGGAGGGGCCCTTTCTCTACCGATCACACCATCGTCCCCTGCCCATGCAAACTTTTCCCTGGGGAGCAATGAATGCCCACCGTGACGCATGTGGGAGGCATCTTTTGTGTTGGCAGTCTTCATGTGCCGGACTGGGGTGCAAGGTCATAATCATCGCTACCAGTGCCTAGACCTCTGGGCTCAGGCAGTCCTCCCGACTCAGCTGCTAAACAGCTGGGACTCTGTGGGCCATCACTCATGAACTGAATTTGGAGATCTTACACCGAATTGAGGTGTGGCCACGTCGCCTGGACTGATCTCCGAATCCTGGGCTAAGGCAACCTCCCACCTCGGCCTTCCTGGGTGCAGGACTGACAGCTGTGATCCACGGTGCCTGGTTTGGACTCACACATTCTGTCGGCTGGGGCGACGCAAAGGAACACCCTGGGAGAGAGACCACCACATCCCTTGTAGGCGGGAATGCAGGTGCCACCACGCACGACTCCTGTGTTTGCGTTTCAGGGAGTGAAGAGGTCTCACAACGTGGC
>NW_007254373.1:0-5075 GCF_000164805.1 Carlito syrichta | reverse complement strand
TCTGAGGACAGTGTTTGGCCCCAGGAGAAGTCAGTTTCAGAGCAGTCAGTGCAGCTGTTTTCTTATCATGTTCCTGGTTCCCAACTGGAAGTGATTTAAACTCCTCATGCTGCCTCGGGATTGAAGAAAACAAACATGAATCAAAGCCATGTATTTCAAAAGCAGAAAACTAAAATAAAATTTCTTAGCAAGGATGAAATGCAATCTGGAAATGAAAATCAGAGAATAGCCAGAAGCAAAATGTGAAAGTTCATCATTCATTCTTCTGTTGTCAATAAAAGTCTTTCCAGACACACGGAAGAGAATTCACATGTAACCTATTAGCATTCCCCTTTATGACTTCATCTAACACTCTCCTCCAGGCATGTGTTAATATTCCTCATTACAGGCACAAAAATGCAAACTTAGAGAGAGTAATCCTTTGCTCAAAATTATACAATTGCAAGATATTGGTTTCACGAAAACACAGATTTCTGCATTGCATGATAACAATATACCTCACTTATGAAATGTTAACTTGGTACAGTATGTTAACAATTTAAAACATGTTTGGTTCATGTAAATATCTAAGAAGAAAACCTTTTAGAACTATTATAACCCTTACACCTCAGCCCTAAATGGAAATTGTCCTAAATAAAAAATTGTCACAAAGGACTAAATTGTAAAATAATGGGCATAAGATTTAGTTCTAAATATGCCTGTTATTATCCATATGAATGGTAAAAATAAAAAATCAGATAATGTAATGTCCTTATAAAAAGTGCAGGAACAAAGGACTTCATGAACTTTTGGGAGGAGCATAAGTTCCAATAGTCTATTTATGGAGGAGTCTAGCAAGATTTAGAGAATTTAAGTATGCATAAACCTAAAGTGACCATATAGCTTATCTTCAAAATTGAAATGCAGTTTTAGAGGGAAAAGAAAGTATAATTAAAAAACAGCAATAATTATTAGCTGACTGTGTACATATCCCCAAAATTTATATGTTGAAGTCCTAATCCCTACTGTAATATATTTGAAAATGAGGTCTCTAAAGAAGAAATTGAGGTTAAATGAGGTCATACAGATGGAGTCCTGATTTAGTAGGATTAGTATCCTCATAAGAAGAGACACAGAGCATTCACTCTCTTGATGCACTTGCAAAACAAGTCATGTGAGCACACTGTGAGAATGTGGCCTTAGGCAGACTAAGGAGAGAGTTCTCATCAAGTACACTGTTAGCCCCTTGATCATGGACTTCCAGCCTCTAAACTTGTGAGAAAATAAATTTCTGGCTTTTAGGCTGTATTTGTTATGGCAGCATGATCCCACTAAGTCAATAATGAAAGATAGACATGAACATGACGCTTCCAATCAAATCAGGATGTATGGTCCTTCACATATATATCACACTACCCATTAATCATGGCTGTGGTTATATATTTCTGTTAAAGTTTTTCTCTACTCCCCTAATAGACATGTGATTGATTATTTTGCAGCTTCTTTGGAGTGAAATCTACCTATAGAAACATGAATCAGTCTCAAAAATAAAATAAGTAACAGAAATAGGATTATAGTGCAACATTATTTATATAATTTTAAAAACATGAAGCCATAAAATCATTAAGAATATATATCTTCCTACCTATCATCTATCTATCCACACACAGAATTTTATGTTACAAGAAAAGTTGAAAACCAATAAAGTAATATATCCCAAGCAGTTCAATATCTGTGTGACTTGAGCAAAATGTTTCACTCAATTCTAAAGCACCTTAGTCTCACCTCCATATACAAAAAGTATTAGTTATACACAATGTTAAATGTTATCAGAGAAATAAAAAATTAACTAAAAGAGTAAGCGTCTAGTAAACATTTTAAGTATATTGTTATGGTATCTATAACCCCCTGCATTTTGTACAGCATAAAAGAGATCAGTGTATTCATAATTGTTGTTTGATTATTTATTGTAATTTTGTATTTTAAATGAGATCTATAAGCACAAGAGTTTATTTCTGAAAAAAATCATGAAAAATATGAGTAGCAAGCATAATTGACTTTTAAAATTTATTAATTAAAAAAGATAGCAAGATCTCTAAACATATTTGAAACTTATGTTTTGTAATTACCTCAACTATAAGCAATAGAGGGTGAGTATTAAACCATAATCATAGAAAGTTGGTTGGTTTGTTTTCAATTCAAAATGTACTATCCAAATTCGCAAATTTATTCATCACAAATCTTTTAAATGATGTTTTTGCAATTCCAAAAATCAAATCAAATTCTTTATTGTAGATTGATTATAATAACGTCCCAATTCAGTATTCTTAGCCTTTGAAATGTCAATTTGCAGTTTTTTAAAAGAAAAAATGGGATCTATTTTCCCAGTCTTTGAGATCAGGGTGGCTTTATGACTTATTGAACCAATAGAAATCAGTGGAAGTAGAAGTGTGCCAGTTTCAAGTCTAGGTTTCAAGAGCATCGCTTTGTCTCTCAGAATCCTGCCACCATAATGTGAACAAGCTTGGCTGGCCTCCTGGAAAACCTAAGATATATAGAGTGGAGATAAGCCAGCACAGTTTCAGCCATCCCAAGCCAGCCAAGTCTCTGTTTTATGAGAGTTAAAGATAATATTGATGGCAGAACACATCTTATAATTCCAGTCTACCAAGACACTGACTGTAGACATAGAAATACCCAAAACCAAGGTCAGAATTACTGGCGAGTTAAACCCAGCCTAAATTTCAGATCCACAACATTATAATTAAATCAATTGCTATTGTTTTAAGTGACTAAATCTTAGGATGATCTGTTATATAAAAAAAGTGAAACAACTCTTTTACTGTCAGAGGACAGAATTTTGTCACCACCAAGAATATTCAGGAAAATATGCCATGGGTTGCAACAGGCAAAAAATCCCAAACCTAAGTTTGGCCATAACAACAAATAGAGAAAAGATGTAGTCTCTCAAGGGGACTGATTGGAAGGGGTTACTAACAAACTTGAAAACTGAAATATGAAAATAATTGTCTTAACCTTGCAATCTCATTACTTTAGAGTCTTGATTTATATCTGCAATAATTTAGTAAAGGTATCTTTCTCTTTTTCTAAATACAATGGTACATTGGCTCAATTTGTAGTTTAGAACTGATTTTGGAAAAAAGTCTGAAATCAGCAAAAATAGTTCTTAATATGTGGATATGTATTAATATATATATTACATGTATATATATATAACATGTATGTATATAGATGCATATCTGCATATACAGTATTTGTATATTTTATATATGTACATATTTATGTGTTTTGATATATTATTTGTATATGTAAAATATACAAATGTAGTACTATACTATGCCTTATTAGTTTTGTTTTTTTAAAAGATATGGGGGTACGATTTAGGGTTAGGTACATAAGTAGTCATTGTATAGGTAAAGTTTGTGCCTCCTCTTGGTCCCCACTTTGCCTGGTTTAAGATTAGCTACCCTTGTTGATGTTTGTGCCCCATGCCCTCCCTCCTCTGGCAGTATCACACTACTGACTATCCCTTTTTTATAGTATTATGATAAATGTTAAGGGTCTGCTTATGAGTGTGTACTTGTAGTACATGTAGTACTTAGATCCTTGTTTAGATATGTATTAATATATATGTACAAATACAGGTATAGTATGCATATCTGTATATACTATATTTGTATATTTTATATATGCACATGTGTATGTGTTTTTATAAATTATTTGTATATGCAAAATATACAAATGTAGTAATATACTATGCCTCATCAATTTTAAGATGCACATTTTCCCACATTTTATCTCCAAAATTAAAATTTTCAGCAATAGCAAATTATAATCACTGACAGAAGGTTACCATAATGTAAGTGTAGTTGTTTGCTTGTACATGTGTAAACTTAGTCACAGCCCTTCATATAACCAGCAATTCAATAATAGACACTGTTTTCACAAGTAAAGCCTTCATCCTGAAGTGAAGAAAATTTATAGGCATGGCGGGCCCTCTCAAATAAACATTCAATGAGAATGCTTTCCTCAAACAAGACAGAGCTTTTCACTGGTACTCAGGAGAGCAGACAGAAAAGGAACTGGCTAAGCTATTGAGCTAGGAGACTAACATAATCCCCAAGGATGTTGTTCATGTTGTATTTTGTGAACATTTATTAGAACAACTAAAAAATAGACCTGTTGAAAAATATAGTGATCAATTCTGATGGATAACTGCAACCCCTTGATCATGAATGAAGCTATTTTAGACTCATTTGAAGAAAGGATATGATTTCTGGTTATTGTGTGAAAAATCTTCTATTGGTGACCTGTGATGAAAGTCAAGAAAGGTCCTATGTCAAAAGATGCCAAAAGAGGATGCATGGCTTGGAATTTCTGGAAGCACTAGATAAGAACACTTTTAGGAATGCTGGCTTGTAGATGATGCTCTTGATGGAACTTAGGAAAATATTGTGGAAAAATACTAAACCAATGACTGAAATGAAAGGTTATTCAGAAGTGTAAAGCATAAGTTTTAGAAAAAAGCTAGATGATTTATTTTGCTTAGACTTGCATTTTTCTTTATGTACGGAATTATTAGGTTTATGCATAGGTTCATAGCATTTGGATTTGGCCTGGCAACACTACAGTGTTGGGAGTTTATCATTTGTCATTTGGAGTAACAATGCTGTGCTTATGAATATGTCTTGCATTTTGCAGATTTGAAGAAAGTTAGTGCTATTTGTGGGTTAAATAAGATGACATGTCAAGTGGGAAAAAAGAACCTTCCAATATATCCTTCTGCTTGAGTTTAACAAAGGAGTAAAAGCAGCAGAGGTGGCTCAAAATGTTTGTGCCTGTACAGGAGGAATGTCATCAGGAAAAGCACTATAAACAATGGTTTTATTGTTTCAAAGAAGGTCACTTTGACCTGAGTGAGTCTCTACATTCAGAAGACCATCAGGCTTTGATGAAGACTATTTAAGTGCTTTAATCCACAGTGATTCACATCACTCAAACCAAGAATTGGCAAATGTGAGGAACTGTGACCAGTCAAACAACCATGTGACATTTGCATTCATGGACAAGCAGAA
>NW_007254372.1:2092-69009 GCF_000164805.1 Carlito syrichta | reverse complement strand
AAAAAAAAAAAAACTATAAACAAATTTCTTTTCTTTTTTTAACTATAGTCCGCCCCTCCAACCGTCTGAGGGACAGTGAACTGGCCCCCTGTTTTAAAAGTTTGAGAACCTCTGCTCTATACTATTGGTGAGTGTAAAATTGGTAGTGATAATGAACATTCTTGCAAAACTAAAGAATAAACTATCATCCAACATATGAGTCCCTTTTCTGGGTATATAAGCAAAGGAAATAAAAACAGCATCTCAAAAGTATCTGCATACTTATATTTATCACGGCATTGTTCAAAATGGTCAAGCTATGAAAACAACCAAAATATATGTAGATTCTATGTTAAGAAAATATAGTATATATACACAATAGCACATTATTCAGCAATAAAAATACAAAGAACCCTGTAATTTCCCCTTCATGGATGCAGTTTTAAGACATTATGCTAATTGAAGTGAGCCAGATTCACACACAAAAAAATACTACGTGATTTCACTCATGTGTGGAATCAAAAAGTTTGCCCTCACAGAGGCAGAGAGTACAGTAGTGGTCATCAGAGCCTGCAGGTAGGCGAAATGGAAGATTTTTTCAATGGTTGCAAAATTTCAATTATAATTATCAGGGATCTAATGTATAACATATTGATTTATGGCTAGTAATGTCTTGTGTGCTTAAAAAATTTGCTAAAATAATAGACATTATGTGTTCTCATTACAAAAAATACAAATTGAAACTATGTAAAGTGATTGATATAGTTCATACAATTATACAATTAAGTTCATTAACTTAATTGTAGTCATCATTTCACAATGTGTAGACACATCAAATTATTACATTATATACAATATATAGTTATACAATTGTTATTTATGTATAAAAATCAGACATAAAACACATAAATAAACACATGCATAGGTATTTATGTCTTATGCCTATATGTAACCTAGTCCTAGCTTCATATTAAAAAAAAATAATAAGAGTTATTGTAATACAAGGTAATGTGGGAGTTTAATGTACATTTATCAATGTTATAAGTGATATAGTATACTAAGAAATTTGAACATATAGAGCTTAAATGATAAATCTCAGTTAATACGAAAAAGAAAAAATAAAGTAAAATAACATTAGGTTGTCTTCTATCTAGAGAAAAACTCTGTATCCTGGTAGAATTATGGAGTATGAATTCCTATAAAATCACATGTACACCTCACTAGGATAGAAAAATCATAGAGCAGAAAACTTATAACATCTATCTGCAGAGTTTTTAAAATTTCTCAATCAAATAACAAAATTACCACTACTCTCAAGTATTTCCAACATGATGGAAAAAGAAAATTTTAAAAGTAGCTTAACATGGATTTTCTAAATAAGTAAGCAGATATTAGGACATCCCCAAAAACAACAGAAATGCAGTCCCTTACAAACCATTAAGAGGACTTTGATTTTCACTGTAACTTTGAAAGAAGATCATTGAAAGAGAAGCAGATTTTTGGAGAATTTCAGAGCATGGAACAGATGTCCTTTGTGCCAACAAAAGAAAGGATCCCAGGCTTCTCAGAAACCATTTCCATTGGAGCAGACCCCCTTCCCAAACCACTCTCCAAGATCTGTTTCCTCCTTAACCTGTGTCATCTGCTTCATTGATGCTGACCTACCTGGGGGTTTGGCTAATGTGTTGTGTCTCTTCACATTCCAGGGCTCTTTTCTTTCCTCCAAACTAGTGATCAGGTTCAGCTAAGAGACAGTAGGACCTGTTTTATTAGAAAAAAGTAACATGACTCTTGCTAAGATTTATCACTTACAAAACTAGTACTGCACTCATTAGAAAACATTATAAAACATTCTCGAAAATTAATCCCCAAATACTGTTTTCCAACAGAACCATTAGAACATTTAGATAGAATTTTAAATTTGTGGGTTCTTAGCTCTCAGTACTAGTGAGTCAAAAACGTTTGGCAGCCTTTGGATTGTAAGTGTCAGCAACAATATTCTATGCCACTAAATTTCTGGGCTTACTACTAGTATAGCTAGAAGGACATAGGTCAATTCAAAAGAGACCATGGTTGTCAAAATGAAGTATCTTTAATTTTTCCTTTTCTATGTTAACAAACCACCAACTTTTCTTTGATAGCAGGAATCTGAAACTCATTTGCCAAAGCAGAATTTCCCAGAAAACAGTCTACAAAGGAAAGACATGAAATCCTTAGTATGAAATAGGGATTGTGTGTTCAATGACTTCACCCAGAAAAACCAGGTTTCTGTGGTTCTCTAACACGACTTTTTTGTACAATATTCACTAAGAGAGTTTCAGGCATTCCCACCTCTCTGGAGAGTATTCTATGGCCACATTCTTGAATATTAACAGCCCCTGAGAACAACAACAACATGTAATTACCAAGAGGCAGTGCATTCTAGGCAAGAAAAAAGAGTGAAAAAAACAGTATCTAGCTGACTTGACAACTAGAATTATGCAGTAAAATAATTTGCAACACAGAAATATTCTCTTATGCATTAAGTCTGAGAAAAAAATGACAAAATAAGATCCACTCAACTAGTGTAGACACACTATTTTTGTGAATGATACAGCATTAATCTGGGCACCAAGAAAGGCATGTACATTTCTTAGTGCTATATTTACATCACACAGAATAAGCTGTACAAACTGCTCAGATGAAAAATTCATAGTAGGTTGGAAGACCCTCGTCACCTTTTAATGTGTACAACCATGAACTGAATATTATCTTAAAATGCAAATTCAGATTCAGGAGATGTGGGGTTAACCTGAGCTTCTACACATTTTTTTTTCAGTGTGGGGGGGATCTCACTGTGTTACCCATTCTGGGGTACAGTGGCACAATCACAATTCATTGCACCCTCGATCTCCTGGCCTGAAAGGATGGCTCCTCCGAGACCTCCTAAGTTACAGGGACCAATTGATATCAGGTGCCAAGACACACAGGTGTAACACAACATCCATGATGAGATATTAGAGGCCAAAATTTAGTAAATTATAATCTCAATTTAATAATAAAGAAACATGTTTTAGACAGAAATCTGCATAAAGGTGTCTCCCATGGCATGTAATCTCTAAAAGAGGATTTATATTGTTTGGTTTTGGCCTCTATAGAGCAAGTCTCTTCTAATTATTCTTTTTGTTTGTTTGTTTGAGTTGGAGTCTCACTCTGTAGCCCAGAATGGAGTGCAGTGACCGCTCCCAGCCACCACAGCCTTGACCTGCTGGACTCAGGTGATCCTTCTGCCTCAGCCTTCCAAGTAGCCAGAACTACAGGCGTGTGCCACTATGCCTGGCTAACTTTTTTATTTATTGTAGAGATGAGGTGTCACCAAGTTGCCCAGGTGGCTCTCGAACCCGCGGGCTCAGGCAATCCGCTCACCTCAGCCTCCCAAAGCACGGGATTACAGGCTGAGCCACCGAGCCTGGCTTCTAATTAATCTTTATTCAGGCCTTCCTGGGTTGTTCTGGACAGTAACTACCTTTCTGTGTAAATGTGCATTTTATTAGCCATGTTCTCCATGGAACTGTTGGAAATCTTAATTGTACATGTTCCCATCCTTCACTAGTATCTGAGTATCTACAGCATTTCCAATGGTAATCTTGGGTATTCACACCAACGTCCCATGTTCCTCAGTCACAAGGGAACATTTTTAATACAACAGGTTATGCATTAATGGTGAGACCAGTTCGTGCAACTAAGCAGCATGGATGCTGATAACAGAGAGAGCTCTGGTATGCAGGGAGACATGTCCTTCAGAGCCCTTGAATATCACAGGAAGAATAAAAATAGTTGAAAAATACTCATCAGGCAGGACCATCACCAGTAGCAGTAGAGGTTTGCAAGTTTTAAAAATGACATTCCTTCTGACCTGGGAAACATTTACCTGAGAACCAGCCATTCTTTTCCTTTTTCTCATACTTCTCTGGGATTACTTTTTTTTTTCTTTTTGTGTCAGTGTCTCACTCCATCACTCAGTCTGGAGTTCAGTGGCATGCTCACAGTGATTCAATTATATATTTGAATATTTAAAACTCTGCTGCTCATTCCAGTAATTAATAGTCTAGCTTTTCAGAAAGAAAGACTGATATTTATCAACTGGACTATAGATTCTGGGTGCTTCTCAAATATGATGTCAGGATGTGTTGACTCTATTTTCTGAGTTCCAAAGATTGTCCTCCGTTTCATTTTTAGATCCCATCATCTTTGCTTCCCTAGTATATTGTCTGTGGTATTAAAACTTTTCTGGTGCTGTAAAAAACATTAATTTTTTTACTCAAAAGACACAAACCCGTCATCCATAATATACCCTCATTTTCTACAATACTCCATGTCAGGGTGACAAAAACAGTCAACAGACATCTCCAAAATAAGCCAAAACTTTGAAAACATGATCATTCTTCCAGGTCTCTCCAGAAACAGGTATGTAGAGTTGGGCATTTTCTCCTGAGCCCACTGTGCTGTTCTTGGAAAGAGGAGCTCATGTGGCAGACAGTCTGTCAGCCACATCTGGTCACCTTTCTGGAGAAATGAAGAGGCCTGGAATATAAACGGAGAGAAGATGATAGCCATACACTTCCATAGATGGGAATACTTGTGCCGGTGACACAGATGAGAGGTCCATATACATGAAGAAGACAGACTTAAAATGTGCATTGGGAAGCTCTACTCCAATGAGAATAACTTTGAGAAGCCTAGGTGTCTATTGCTGACACAGAGCGACATCTTCCATTTACCCTAAGGCTCTTCAATGCTCCATCTTCACTTTCCTTTTCAGTGTACTGGCAACACATTCAGACTGAGAGCCAAAGTTCTCGTGTCTTGGGAGAGACTGCAGGTTCTGATGGCTCATTCCTTGCTTTGGTGGTTTAGGGAAAACCTGGATATGTTTCTAGGGATTCTTCTTTTAAGTCATTTAAAAAGTTCCGTTGATGTCTCATATCAGAATTTTATAAAGGGACTAGTGGCATTTTTGGGAATTTGATCAGAAACCTGAAGAACATGAGAAGAAACACATCATAGGTTTTCTGCATTACAATATCCAGTTTTATGGAGGTTTCCAAACATGCTAAAGGAGTTTGGACTGAGCCATTTTATCAGGGCACAAAGTATGTTATTAAAATTTTAAACAATGTGTTATTATATTAAAATTTTTATTTTCTTACTATGAATTAAGCTTAGAAATTTAACCTTTATTTGCCCAAATGAGTCTACTATAAAATAGAATGATGTATCTATTCACCTTAAAATGTTACTAAAGAAACTAATGTTGTAGGTAAACCTGAAACTTTGCCAAGCATATAGTAAAAAACTTGTTACTTTTTGTTCTTTCAACTATGATTTGATAATTTTTGCTCGATTATTATATAGAATACTAGAAATAAGTTATGTGCTTTTAGTTTTAATTTGCAGCATATTTGTTTACATATAATTTTATTTTAAAATGTTCTGAAATAACATACTTGAATTTATATATCATTTAAAAGATGTTAGATAATTAGTAAACCTTCTACTTTTGTTTAAATATTTATTTTTTGTTGATTGCACGTGAAAATTTATTATTAACATTTCCTTCCACTTTACTCAACCTTTATATGAATAATAATATGTATTTCCAATGATTCATTTTATACATGAGTATGACATACCATGTTTTATAATATTCATGTTGCCTTATAAATATAAGGATTAAGAAACCAGTCTTTGGAGAAACCCCCAAAGGACAGAAGTGGTGACTCAGGTTCTACTTATTTTCTGAGGAAGAATTCAAGAGTTAGAGATTTTCATCTGATTGCAACATGCTGTATTGTGAAGGAAGAGAGATTATGGTAACAAAATTACTAAACTTTCTCTTCTATGTTACTATTTTCTAACATTGTGCTCACTAGAGATTCTGCAAGCTCTTAGCTCTTAGCAGTTTGAGTTCTTGCAAAGGCAACGTGGTAACTATTTCCTTTAGTACATATATTTATGAAGAAGTGGAAACCCACGGTTTTTACTTGTCATCATAAAAATGACCTTAGCATGGTATAATATTATGTTTGATTTTCAAAGAACATTCACCTGAGTCTAGTATGTGGAAAAATTTTTATTTTCATTATTTTCAACTGTGACTTCACATTACAGTGAGGACCTTTTGCCAGAGAAGAGCATAGAAGGGTCACTTACAAAGGTGCCAATTGGAAGATATGGAAGATTTGGCCTTAAGACCTTACACTTAAAAAATCTTGGGAAAGTGTGCATGAGGGTGAAGGGCAGATAGGATGTTCTATTGCAAATAGCCATTACAAATGTAACAAATGTGGGAAAGTTTGTCAACACTCCAAATTTATGATCTACCAGATTATCCATATTTCTGAAATGGCTTCCAAACATGAATATGACAAAATGTTTAGCCAGTTCTCAAAATGTAGTCAACATCAAGAAAGTACTGGAGGAAATATACACAATATATTTTGGAAAGTGTTTAGGAAATCATCTTATCTAAGTAGATATGAAAGAATCTATAGTGGAGAGAGAGCATTCAAAAATGAAAAATGTGGCAAAACACTAAGCTATTACTCATGCCATTGACAACATTGGAAACTCCATACTGGAGAGAAGCCCTATAAATGTGAAGTTTGTGATAAAGCCTTTACATGGTATTCACATCTTATTGAATATCAGAGAACCCATACTGCACATAAACCCTACAAATGTCAAGTATGTGACAAAGCCTTTGATCACTACTCAAATCTTATTCAACATCAGAGATACCATACTGGAGAGAAAACCTACAAGTGTGAAGAATGTGGCAAAGCCTATCACTCTCACCATGGATTTACTGGAAACATTATCATACTGGAGAAAGACCCTACAAATATGAAATATATGGCAAAGCCTTCCACTGTCATTCACGACTTGCTTGATATGTCAAGAACCATACTGCTGAGAAACCCTACAAAACTGAAAAGTGTGAAAAACTTTTCACTCTCATAAAGTATTTGCCAAACATAAGACCATCCATACTGGAGAGGAACCCTACAAGTGTGAAGAATGTGGAAAAACCTATTGCTCTCACCAAGGATTTGCTGGACACGTGACCATCCATACTGGAGAGAAGCCCTACAAATGGGAAAAATGTGGCAAAGTTTTTCACTGCCATTCAGGACTTCCTTGACATGTCGGGATCCATACTAGTGAGAAGTCCTACAAATGTGAAGAATGTGACAAAGCCTTTAGCTCTCATTCAAATATTTGGTTGACATATGAACATCTATATTTAGGGGAACCCTATAGGTAGGAAAAATGGAGCAAAATTTTTCACTGTTATTTCAGGTTTTCTCAACATCGGAGAATTAATATTCTCAATTTTCTGTATCTGTAATGACTGGAAAATCATATATCAACATAAACTATAGAGACATGATGAGAAGTTTACAGATACAAAGAGTACCATTATCTAAAACCACAGATCTTTTGAACGTACAAATGTAAAGTTGTATAAATCTTTTAACCAGTGAAAACTTTATTTGACATTGGACTGTGTGCATTGGAGAGAATCTACAAATTTAAAAAATGTGGACTGACCTTTGTTCAAAATACATGCCATAGAAAACACTATAGTATTCACACTAAAAACATTACAGATGCAATATATATGGAAACTTACTTAATGAAAAGTCAGTTTGAAATAAACATCAGCTATTGAATGGCATTAGAAGACGGTTTTTTTTTTTTTTTTTGGAAAGCATAAGTATATTCCTTGTATAATTTTGGTTTTGCATTCACAGAATGAGGGTATTTTAAAAAGTAAATATTATTGGTGGTAACTTAACTCACTTGATGCTATGCCTTTGTTCATAGTGCTTATGTAAAGGCATGGGGTCAGTTGCTGCTGTTAGACCTATGATAGATCTTTGTATAGTAGGTGACCGACAGTCATCTCATGTTTTTCATGTAGGATGAAGAATACACAATATGTAATCTCCATTAAAAAAATCTAAGTGAATTTTTTTTGTGACTCACATTGACTTTTTTTTTGAGTCTCACTCTGTCACCCAGACTGGAGTGCAGTGACATGCTCCCAGCCACCGCAGCCTCAACCTGCTGGGCTCCAGTGATCCTTCTGCCTCAGCCTTCCAAGTAGCCAGAACTACAGGTCCACACTACCATGCCCGGCTAGTTTTTGATTTATTGTAGAGACTAGGTCTCGCCAAGTTGTCCAGATGGGTCTCTAACCTGCGAGCTCAGACAATTCACTTGCCTCGGCTTCCCAAAATGCTGGGATTAGAGGCTGAGCCACCGAGCCCAGCCCACTTTGATCTTTTTTGTAACTTCAGCAGGTGAGTGCTCAGGATAACACATTTTTCCCCTGGAATAAATGACAAAGAAACATTGAGAGTTTTAGAAATTATTTGTGTTACTACTTACATGTTAAGGAGAAAATGAGACCAAACCATTAATATCTTGATTCATCTTTATAATAGCAGTACTTACAAACCATAAGTGTAATTTGATATGGTATAAATAAGAGATATTTTCATAGACATCAGAGCAAAGATAGTTGCTCTCTTAAAATATATATATTAGGGGTAACCTCTTCAGGTCCCCTCCCACTGTGTGAGCTTTTCTGTCCTCTATAAATCCTGCTTTGTGGGGAAAAAAAAGAGTATATATTGTAAGTTCATGTAATAAAAAGTCAGATTCAGTTTTGAAAATTCAAGAATATTGTTCGCACATAGATCACAGTATCAGAAGAACAGAAACGCTTGAAAGTTTGTAGTCTGTTTTTGTTAGTGAGCATACAGTGAACTTTGGAGTGCTTATTTAGGCTATGCAAACTTAATTTGTTTTAGTGAACAGAATTGTTTATAAAGCATTAACAGCTGTTGTCCACAGAATACATTGTTATGCTGCCACTTATATTAATCTATCTTACTAAAGATTGTAGCTAAATGATGACTATTTGCTGTTGTGCAACTGATGGAATATTGTCTCTCGTGATTTTTTTTTTTTTTTTGAGTTGGAGTCTCACACTGTCACCCAGACTGGAGTGCAGTGGCCGCTCCCAGCCACTGTAGCCTCGACCTGCTGGGCTCCATCGATCCTTCTGCCTCAGCCTTCCAAATAGCTAGAACTACAGGCACGCGCTAACACGCCCGGCTACTTTTTTGATTTATTGTAGAGATGAGGTCTCGCCAAGTTGCCCAGGCAGATCTTGAACCCGCAGGCTCAGGCAATCCACTCACCTCGGCCTCCCAAAGTGCGGGATTACAGGCTGAGCCACCGAGCCCCACATGATCCTTTTTTTATAGGGTATAAATATATATATAATATATATGTAAGTTCTTTGCCATTTTGATTATTGTAATGAAGATTATATAGGAGTATAATTATAGGACACATCTTTCTGAATCCTGACTACTGTAAAAGCATTTCTTATTGTGTGCACATTGTACTTCTCTTAGCCTACAAACCACAAGAAGACTTGTATATATTACTTACACTGAATAAAATATACAAAGATATCACTCTAAAGCTATGAATATGAGGGTTAAAGATGAGAAAGTTGAATTTTTGTTTGTGAATATATGCCTACCTTAAGTAGGAAACGACATCATTGTGCAAAAAACAATTTTTTCTCCAGAACAAAAACAGCTGCTGTCTATATCATTATCAAGCTCAGTGGATAAGATGACTAGAGGATTATTGTCTTAATTATACCATTTAATCTTTCTTCCCAAAATGTATTTTTATTACTTTTCATTTTCACTGTATTTCATGTTTCAGAAATATTTTACTACTTTCTGATCTTTTGATTTTTAAAAATATATATAGTTTTGTAAAAGTGTCACAATAATCCTTTCAATTTCTTTACATGATCATATGACTTTCTCATTGACTTTACTAATGTGAGTAATCTTATTAATGGATTCCCAAATGCTGAATCTCCTAAGCCTTCCTAACATAAAGGGAGCTTGATGATGGTGTAATTTTGCAACATGCTGACACAATGCTGCTAATAATTTTTACATTTCTACTCAAATGTGATTTTTCTACAAATGATATAAAATCCTTAGTATGGAATAGAAATTGTGTGTTGACATTGTCCTCATCCAGGGAAACCAGGTTTCTGTGGTTTTCTTTTTCTTTTTTCTATTATATTTCTTTTAAAATTTAGGAGACAATTCAAGGTTAGGTAATAAGTGGTCATTGTACATGTTACGTTTGGCTTCCTTTATTGATGTTATGTCCTCTTGCTCCCAGGGAAGTGTCCCAATACTGCCAATCACTTTCTTATTGTTTTCTGAATAATTTCCAGAGTGCACTTATGAATGAATACATATAGTATTCAGATCTTTGTTTATGTGATAAATCACTAAGAATTTTTTTTTTGGGGGGGGGAATCTCACGGTGTCACCAAAACTGTAGTATAATGCACTCTCATAGTCACTGCTGCCTCAACCTGCTGGACTCAGGCAATCTTTCCACCTCACCAGTCCAAGTAGCTGAAAGTACAGGCACACAGCACCACATTAGGCTAATTTCATTTTATTTTTAATTGTAGAGACAAGGGCTTGTCAAGTTGCCCAGGCTGGTCTCAAGCCCCTGGACTCAGGCCTCTTCTCATCTCCACCTGCCAAAGTACTGGAATTACAGGCAAGAGTCACTGTCCCTGGCTCAATCACTTATGTTATAGACTTTAAATCCATCCAAATTCCTGGAAGCTGAATAGTCTTAATTTCTTGGTTTCCTTCTTAAATTATTTTTCAGGCCTCACTCTGTAACCCAGGCTGGAGTGCAGTGGCACCTTCATGGTCACCGCAGTCCTGACCTGCTGTGCTTGGGCAATCCTTTCACCTCAGCCTTCCAAGTTGCTGGAAGTACAGGCATGTGCCAGCATACCCAGCTAATTTTGTTTTTATTGTACAGATAAGGTCTCACCAAGTTACACAGACTAGTCTAAAATCTGCTGGTTCAAGCAATCCTGTCACCACGGCTTCCCAAATTGCTGGGATTGTAGACATGAGCCACTGTGCCCAAACTAGTAGGCCATTTTTATCAACGCCTAGTAAATATTTCTTGCTCCATACATTTTTTTTTTCATCAACACATGCACTGTACTGACTGCCATTGAGAGAGTGGTGTGAGAGGCCAAGCTCAGTGGCTAATCCTGTAATTCCAGCACTTTTGGAAGCTGAGGCAAGTGGATTGCCTGAGCCCGCAGGTTTGAGGTCAACCCAGGAAACTTAGCTAGATCTCATCTCTACAATAAATCAAAAAATTAGCCAGGCGTGGTAGTGTGCCCGTAGTTCTAGCTACTTGGAAGGCTGAGGTGGAAGGATCATCAGAGCCCAACAGGTCAGTGAGTGTGAGTGTGCCGAGGCACTCCATTCTGGGTGACAGAGTGAGACTCTGACTCAAAGAAAAGAAAAGAAAATGTGTCAGTACCCCACAATAAATCATAGAAAAAGTAAAAAGAAAGGAAAATTGAAGGCTCTCATCTTTGCTTGTCAGATAAACTGAGATAAACCCAGGCTCTGCCACTTGGCAGATGTTTGACAAAAGATTTCTCTGGGGCCAGAAGCATTGCCATCACTGGTGAGTTTGTTAGAAGTGCAGAAAGTCAGAGAATGCACCATTGCTCAAGCCTGTCATTCCAGCACTTTAAGAAGCTGAGGCAGGAGGATAGATTGGGCCCAAGAGTTTCAGACAAACCTGGGCAGTATAGCCAGCCATCATCTCTACCCCAAATCAAAAATATTAGCTTGGTGTGGTTGTGCAATCCAGTAAACCCAGTCACTCAAGAGGCTTATCAGGGTGGATCCATTCAGCCAAGGAGATAGAGGCTGTAGTAAGCTGATTGAGCAACTGCAGGCCAGAACGGATTAGAGAGATCCCCAACTCAAAATATAAAAGACAGAATCTCAGGTTTCACCCCAGATCTCCTGAATCAGATTTTGCTTTTAAACACTATTCCTTTCCTTGCTGTACCTGTATAAAAGTGTGGGACACCTTCTAATTATTAGTTTTTTATCTGAGCAATATACTACTTATACTGTGTGATGGAAAAGTAGCTCTCCAAAATGTGCATGGCTGTGTTTTTGCCTGGGTTTTATATCGTATCATTCACAAGAGGATAGTGTCTACACTAGCTGAGTGGATCCTTATTTCATTCCATTTCCTCAGAGTCAAAGAATACAGTGGTGAATATTTCTGTGTTAAAAATGGTCTTGTTTGATATTCCCAACATGATAGACATTAGAACCTGTTCTTTTCACTCTCTCATTTCACCTGCAGTTAACAATTCTGCCCATGACCACTTCGTCAGTATGTCTTGTTGTTTTCAGGGTATGTTGGCATTCAGGGAAGCGGTCAAGCAATTCTCTCCATGAAAGTGGAAATGCCTGGATCCCTACTTGGTAGATTTTGTCCAGGAAGGTGATATTAGGAAACAATAAAAATGTGGTTTCCCTGGCTTAGTAAAATTTCAACACACAATATTTATTGTATACTAATGATTTCCTATCTTTTCCTTGTAGAAAAATCACATTCTAATAGAAATGTTAAGATTATTAGAAACATATTGTCAGCACATTAAAACATTACATCATGATCTAGTGCCCTTCGTGCCAGGAATACAATGAGTTTCTACACTTGGGAGTCAACCAATACTATTAGTCACATTAATAGAATCAACACAGGACTGGGCATGGTGGCTCAAGCCTGCAATTCCAGCACTTTGGGAGACCAAGGTGAAAGGACTGTCTCACCTCAGGGACTTGAGACCAATCTAGACAACTTTGTGAGACCTCGTCCATACAATACATCAAAAGATAAACTAGGTGTGGTAGCATGCATCCGTAGTTCCAGCTACTTGGAAGACTGAGGCGAAAGGCTCATCAGAGCTCAGCAGATCAAGAATGTAGTGGCAGTAAGTGTGCCACTTCACTCCAGCCTTGGCAAAAAAGTGAGACTCCAGCTCAAAAAATAAAAAATACAATCAACAAAAAAGTCATATGATCAAGTTCATAAACTTGACAACATACTATGACACTTCTGAAGAAAATTATGTTTTACAAAATCTAATTAATAAGGAATTAGTGTAAAATATTTCCACAATACATGAAAAATAGTACAAATAGAAAATAAATAAACTATATGCTTTGGAAGGAAGATTCAACAGTATCATTAAGTCAACAATCCTCTAGTTAGTTGATAAATTGAATATCACACTAATATGGACACCATCTGTTTGTGTCCTGAAGAAAGACATTTTCTTGCTGGCGTGCAGTGGCACACTTACAGCCACTGCATCCTTGATGGAAGAGTAATTGAATTAAAAATTCATAACATGTCTGGAAAGGAAAAAAAGGGTGACACTGTATATCATAAAGACTTGGAAAGTAAAGTAGTGTGGTGGTTGCTTTGAAAACATACTGTGAAATGGAGGGAATACAAAGTTTAAAAGTACAACAAGACATATGTGGACATATATTCCACTCTCCAGGAAGTCAAAATGAGTCTTATTGTCTCTCACTGAAAATTGAAGCTCACACATGTGTAGAGGAGACTTTGTTTTCCAGTGTGTTTTCTTCATGCAAACCATTCATCTCACACATTTCAGGAAGAAATGACCCAGCCTGTCTTGTGGTCAATGTCTATTGACTGTGAAGCCTTTAACACATGTCAATTCTGATAAAAGAGTAACCAATACAACAAGCAAATGGAAGCCCATCATATTTTAAGAAGTTATTTATGGATTATGTTCTAAAAACTTGATTATTCAGACACATTATTTAGGAAGCACCAAATTTG
Source organism: Carlito syrichta (assembly GCF_000164805.1). Classification (NCBI taxonomy): domain Eukaryota; kingdom Metazoa; phylum Chordata; class Mammalia; order Primates; family Tarsiidae; genus Carlito; species Carlito syrichta. Next base: position 55,206 of record NW_007254372.1, on the reverse strand, counting down.
CTATTCTATTTACATAAAATGTGTGAAACACACTTTTGTTACATCTCAACACTTTTAAATCGGATGTGGCCAAAGACTACTTGGCTTCTGTAGTTCAATGTCTACCGAAATTTGGCTTAGCAAACCCCTTACTCTTTCATTTTATCTTCAAACAGAAGAATAATATTTCCTTTTTTTTGTTTGTTTTTTTTGAGTTAGAGTCTCACTCTGTTGCCCTGGCCAACCCAGCATTGATCTGTTGACCTCCGGTGATTATTTTGACTCACCTTCCAAGTAGCTGAAAAAGTATAGGTGCACACAACCATGCCCAGATAATTTTTAATTTATTGTAGAGATGAGGTTTTTCCAAGTTGCCCGGGGTGGTCTGAAACCTGTGGGCTCTAGCAATCCACACACCTCAGCCTTCCTAAGTGTTGGGATTACAGGCTGAGCTACACTTTTTTTCTTAAAGTGTGCTCCTTCAAAGCTGCTATTGATAATTAAAGTCTCCCATGTATTTTTTGTTTCACTGGAAAATATTTCAAGTTACCTTTATGAAAGATACTGAATGTTTAAAAGCAAGTGTTGTGAGATTCTGTTTAACACACCTTGTTTTACTTCTGTCTCTATATGAGCAGTTGGTCTCTCTAGATTCAATCAAGGAAATCAGGAAAAATGAGTGTGTATATGGCAAAAAGCTGGAGAGGAAAGGGTCTCAAGATATAGACCTTGAAGTCATTCACCACACCAGAGGAGTTAACAGCAGATGACTTGTGTCAGGTAACTGGAAAGAAGACACAAAAGAGGTCGAGTGTGGTGACTGATGCCTGTAATCCCAGCAGTTTGGGAGACTAAAGTGAGATTATTGCCTGGGTCCAGGTGGTCAAGACCAGCCCCTACAATAAAACAAAACATTAGCTGGGCATGGTGGGACATGCCTGTGGTTCCAGGTACTCAGTAGGCTAAGGGGGAAGGATTGCTTGATCCCAGCATGTCAATGCTGCAGCAGCCATGAGCATGCTACTGCACTCCAACCTGAGTGAGAGGGAGACTGGCCAAAAGGAGAAGACACAGGAGCAGCAGTGCCAGAATGCAATTCAGCTTAACACATGCTGGCAGAAAGGTTCTGATTACAGGAGATTTCCTTTCGCTTCTTTTATAACAAGGAAATTTCTACTATAGGGCACTAAAACTAAAGCATATAGTGGAAGTAGAATTGGTGCCATATGGAAACGTTTTTAGAAAAATGAAAATGTAAAAACGTCAGACAAATTAAGATATATTTCTGGGCAACTCCCTCTGGTCCCCTCTCACTGTGGAAGCTTCTCTGTTCTCTCAATACGTTCTGCCTTCAAAAAAAGGCGACGGGGGGGAACCCAGGTTACTCCATTTTTATTTTAACAACGTTTGCAAAAAAATTACCACACAAAATGAAAAGAAAAGATGTATTTCTGTAAAACTGCACCAAGTGTAGAGCCTCTCCTGCCTCCCCTCCACCTCTTCCACCTCTGTCACCCAAGACAGCAAGGCCAGGCTCCCCTGTTCCACAACATCCTCAGATTCTCATGATGAAGATGGCAAGGATGAAGAATTTTAGGATGACCCATTTTCATGTAATGAACAGTAAAGATATATTTTCTTCCTGATTTTCTATTTTTTTCTCTTTTGAATTTAGTGGATACCCGTACAGGTTTGTTACATGGGTATATTGTGTGATGGTGAGATTTAAGCTTCTGTTTTATTTTTATTTTTATGTATTTTTATTTTTTGAGTTGGAGTCTCCCTCTGTCATCCAGACTGGAGTGCAGTGGCCGCTCCCGGCCACTGCAGCCTCGACCTGCTGGGCTCCGGCAATCCTTCCGCCTCAGCCTTCCGAGTGGCCGGAATTTCAGGCGTGCGCTATCACGCCTGGCTAATTTTTAAATTTTTATTGTAGAGATGAGGTCTCGCCAAGTTGCCTAGGCGGGTCTCGGACCCGCGGACTCAGGCCATCCACTCACCTCGGCATTTTGTCTTTCTGGGTATCTTCAGTCAATTACATCGAGCCACCAACTAACTCTAAGAGAATTAAATAAATATGGCTAATAATGAAACATTTATTACACACCAAAAGCTGTTTTGGTTCTCTTCCCTTTGACAGTCAGAACAAAACAGACAAAAGTCAAAGCAACCCATCGACTTATAAAATCTTCCAAGTTATCACCTGAATGAATTGGCCCAGTAAAATCAAGTATGTTAATTCTACAAGTGTCTTCAATGGCATTCTCCAGTTGAGAAAAAACATTTGGAAAATAGTCATTGAAATGTAACTAGACCAGGCTCAGTGGCTCAGCATGTAATCCCAGCACTTTGAGAGGCCAAGGCAAGGGGATTGCCTGAGCTGAGAGTCCAGTCCTGGCAACTTAGCGAGACCTCATCTCTACAATAAATCAAAAATTAGCCAGGCTTGGTGGCTCAGCCTGTAATCCCGCATCTTTGGGAGGCTGAGGTGAGTGGATTGCCTAAGCCCACAGGTTCGAGACCTGCCTGGGCAGGTGAGACATCATCTCTATAATAAAAAAAATCAAAAAATTAGCTGGGCGTGGTAGTGTGCACCTGTAATTCCGGCTACTCGGAAGGCTGAGGCGGAAGGATCGTCGGAGCCCAGCAGGTCGAGGCTGCGGTGGCCGGGAGCGGCGACTGCACTCCAGTCTGGGCGAAGAGTGAGACTCCAACTCAAAAAAAAAAATCAAAAATTAGCCGGGCATGATGGCACGTGGGTGCAGTCCCAGCTATTTGGAAGACTGAGGAAGAAGGATCACCCAAGCCCAGCAGTTAAGGCTGCAGTGACTGGGAGCATGCCACTGCCCTCCAGCCTGGGTGACAGAGTGAGACTCCCACTCAAAACAAATTTATAAATAGGCTAAATAATGAACAGTGCATGGCCTAGTGGACTGGGTGGGGCACTGAGTTCTTACAGAAATGGAGCCCACCCATGACAAGACACAGATGAGAAGCAGGAGTGTGGTTAACATTAACCTGACTAGGCCTCTCTCTGACTATGGCCTCCTGTGCACAGTTGGACTGCATTAGTGGCCAGAAAAGATCCAGCTCTGACCAGTAGGAGGTACCCACTGGGTGGCAAAGGATCCTGGGTGACAGTGAAGGCCTCTCCCACCTGAGTTCTTTACCAGGGCTGAAGCTGAGGTAGAGGAGCCCTGGGGTGAGGGCATGAGGCAGGGAGCCCCAAGCCAGTCCGAACCCTAGGGCAGCCATCACTGGAGAAGACATGTGTCTTCTTCATGGCCCAGGCTGCACACACCCCTAGCTCTGGGATCAGTTTCCTGCATGGGTGCCTTTAGCATTAGACCAGAGGTGCCAAACAGAAAACCAGAGGACTCCAGGGACCAGCGTCCAAGGAGACCCACACTGTGAGAGCCCGATGAGCTCAGTGAAGAAGCTGATCTAATATGTAGGTATCCACCAACTTGCTGACCCTCTCCAAGGTAGATAGCCCGGTTCTCTCCAGCCCACCGACTCAACTGTAGAAAACCATGGAGAAGGCTGGACACAGTGGCCCTAGGCTATAATCCCAGCACTTTGGGAGGCTGAAGTGAGAGGATAGCCTGAGCCCATGGGCAATTTGTCAAGACCTCATCCCTACAATAAGTCAAAAATTATCTGGCTGTGGTGGCCTGTAGTTCCAAGTACTTGAAGGCTGAGGTGGAAGGATCACCTGAGGCCATCAGGTCAAGACTGTGGTGGCTGTGAATGCCATGGCACTCCAGCCTGGGTGACAGAGTGAGACTCCAACTAAAATAAAACAAAATAAAACAAAAAACTATGTGGCAGCACCCCTCAATTAGGAGCCCAGTCCTCCTCTGGTGACACCTGACTGGACTGTTCCCAAAACTGAGGCACAGCTGCAGGTGGGGGCTTCCACAGATTGCAGGGAAGCAGGCTCCTTTCTGGGGCCTGGAGGCTCAGGTGTGGCCAGCATACCCCTGGCTCAGAACAGACCATGGTTGTTTGGTGATTTATTTCTTGAAATTTGTTCCTGAATCTCGCCATGCATCTGGAGTCAATGTTTTCACGGCACAGCTTTGAACAAGGATGCTGGGTTCCTGTCTTTTCCATATGTTTGCTGTGAGATTAGGACCACAGGACAGTCCCACCCTGCTATCCCACTCAGCCTCCAACACCAGGGCCTCCTCCAACACCAATGCTGAGATACACCTCTCCCTTACGGTGACACTTGCATATTAACTTACGTATGGGAAAGTGACTCACGTGGCCAAGAAAAAGTCCTGGCGGCACCCAGCAAGGTGCCCCAAAGTGCCACATAACTTCTCAGCCCTGTGAAATCAGTGTCAACAAGGAATCTGGACACTTGGAGGCCTCTGGACAGGATGGTGAGTATGGCATCCTCAAAGCCTCAGCCAGTTAGCAGCATGCTTTGGTCCTCATGCTGGTCAATCTGTGTGACAGCACCTCCCTTAAAGGGCACAAGTCTTATACCCAGAGGGGCCCAATCTGGTCTCAACTTGACCTCTAGGAGAGGATGTGCACTAGGGATACCTAGGATGATCATACAGCGAACATGTGGCCCTGACCAAAACTAGGATTTGGCCCAAGGCAGAGTGAGAACCCTTGCAATAGTGAATCCTGGGGTCCACTCATGCCCGGCTGGGCAGAACCAGTTATGTCACCAGATTGAAAAGCAACCAGCCACCTTGACTAGGGTAGGCAGAAAACCACAGACCAGTCACCAACCATATCCACTCAAGGAGGCAATGATGGCCGAAACCCCATGCCCTGAGTGGCCATTACCTGACCACCAGTGAGGCAGAAGTCTGAGGTCAGCAGATGGCACTGGGGCCATGATTTCAAGGTACAATACTTGCTCCAGAAATGGTGGAAATTGGGCAAGGGAGGTCAGGTCCCTAAGTCTGCCATCATTGGTGGGTTACTTTCATGGCAAGAAATAGGACATATGGCCTCATTTTGTGCAAGGATGCTCCAAGGTGGGGACCAGAACAGCATAAGGGGGAAGAGATCCTGGCTATGCAGGAATAGGCCTTAACTGGATCGCACAGTCTGTAGTCTGTCCCTTTTTTTCTTTTATTTTTTTAAGTTGGAGTCTCGCTCCTTCACCCAGACTGGAGTGCAATGGCACGCTCATGGCCACCTCAGCATCTACCTTCTGGGCTTCAGTGATCCTTCCGCCTCAGTCTTCCGAGTAGCTGGAACTACAGACATGCGCTACCATGCCTGCCTGTATTTTTAAAATTATTTTGTTGAGCCGGGCTCGGTGGCTCAGCCTGCAATCCCGTGCTTTGGGAGGCTGAGGTGAGTGAATTGCCTAAGCCCGTGGGTTCAAGACCCCCCGGACAACTTGGCAAGACCTCATCTCTACAATAAATCAAAAATTATTTGGGTGTGGTAGTGCGCACCTGTATTTCCAGCTACTTGGAAGGCAGAGGTGGAAGGATCAGCGGAACCCAGCAGGTCTGAGGCTGCAGTGACCAGGAGTGGCCACTGTACTCCAGTCTGGGCTACAGAGTGAGACTTCAACTCAAAAAAAAAATTATTTTATTGTAGAGACAAGGTCTCCCCAAGTTGCCCAGACTGGTCTCAAACCCGCGGGCTCAAGCAATCCACTTGCCTTAGACTCCCAAAGTGTTGCGATTACAGGCTGAGCCACCGATCCCAGCTTGTCTTCTTTTTTTCATCTAGCTGCTTGAAATTCTCCTTCTTTTTTTTTGAGTTGGAGTCTCATTTGGTCACCCAGGCTGGAGTGCAGCTCACAGACACCCCTGTGTCAAACTGCTGGGCTCTGGCAATCCTTCCACCTCAGCTTTTCAAGTAGGCAGAACTACACACATGTACTATGATGGCCGGCTAATTTTTTTTTTTATTTTTCATGTAGAGATGATGTCTTGCCAAGTTCCCTGGGCTGGTCTCAAACTCATGGGTTCCAGCAGGATTTTCCATTTTTTGTTGAGTCTGCAAGTACTGAAAACCATTCAGTTCCTTTTTCTTATCTCATTTTGCTTTCAGGAGGGAAAAGAAAGAAAGGAAAGAAAGGAAAGAAAGGAAAGAAAGGAAAGAAAGGAAGAAAGGAAAGAAAGAAAGAAAGAAAGAAAGAAAGAAAGAAAGAAAGAAAGAAAGAAAGAAAGAAAGAAAGAAAGAAAGAATCATCCCACCAAATGAATTCTCAGCAGCCACTCCTAAAGTCTGCTCTGTGGACAAGCACAGTACTGTCTTTGTATAGCAGTGAGTGTCCAGTTCTCTCCAAATTGAGAGAGACCAGTTCTTACAATAGTGAATGCTCAGTTCTCTCCTAATGCATGGAGATGAGTTCTTAGGTCTGTCTCAGTAATGGCATCATCCATATCACCAATATTGTCCTTTGGGAGAGTCTAGATAATATGTGTTTGGTAGCCTGTTTTAGAAGCTTATCTGCTCCAGGGTCATTGATTGCATAACATGAATTTGTAAGTTTTTTTTTTTTTTTGAGTTGGAGTCTCACCATGTCACCCATACTGGAGTGCAGTTGCACACTCCTGGGCACTGCATCCTTGACCTGCTGGGTTCGGGCGATCTTTCTGTCTCATCCTTTCAAGAAGCTGGAGCTACAGGCACACACTACCATGACTGGCTAATTTTTGTCATTTATTTTCGAGATGAGATCATGCCAAGTTGCCCATGCTAGTCTTGAACACACAGACTCAGTTAATCCATTTGACTCAGCCTCCCAAAGTGCTGGGAATACTGGCTGAGCCACTAGACCAAGCCTAGATTCTTTTGAAATATCTATCTGCAAAACCTACAATAGCCTGCTGAAATAGCTGGCTTGACTTGAGTAAGTAACTCCATTTTGTAACAGATCTTCCATCTTAGCCTAAAGATGACCTCCTTATGTAACCTTCTCATAATCATACCCCACACCCACATTCCTGTGGCCCTCAGTGATTGAAAACTCCTAGTTGCATAAATTCTGTAACAATCCATACCCTTTACTACCCCTCACTAATCATATGGTTTGCCAAGAAATATCAATCAAATTATACAGCTTATGTAATGTTTACCTTAAAAAAAAAACCCATTACTCACTCTGTTCACCAGTGAGAGTTATTTGGGACACTAGTCTGATCTCGGTAGCCAGCATCAACAAAGGACTCATAATCTGACCTTCCCTGCATGTTGGCGTTGTTTCTCACAATCCAGCTATCACATTTGGAGGCCTCAGCAAGAAATTTCACCACCCTCAGGAGAACACCTCGCTCCTGCTCTCCCTGGCTCAGTGGAGGCCTTATAGGGGAGGCAGCCCCTGAGTCATTCCAGGGCCCCATAGCCTCTCAACTGGCTCAGAGGGAGACAGAATGACTGCTGACTTTCTCATGTTTCAAAAATACCTGAGTCCATCTGTGTTCTCCTAGGAGGTAAAAATCTGTTTATTCTGTTTATGGCCATACTTTTGTTAAGGAGGTTGAACCCTGATGAGACCGCTCCTTAAACTGTTTTTTCCAAAGTCTCAGTTCAGTATCTTTTTTCAGTTTGGGTACCCTCTTAATCACTAATGGGGTAGGGAGAGCCTTCTCATCTGGGTCCTCCAGGGCCACTCTGTAGGTGCAAGAGAAATGCCGAGCTGATCCATTAGTGCTCTTGTTTGCATTTGCCTTTTGCTAAAAAGCCAGCAGCTTTGTTATTCTTATGTTGGTAAGTTTCTGTTTCTTTTGGATAATTGTTCTGTCTCATGTCATTTTATGTTTTCCTGAGGGTTACTCTCTCCTCTTTGTATAATATTCATGCAGGTAGCAAAGGCCCCCAGGAAAATAGGAAACTCCACTCTTATGAACCCTGACTTCAGTCTAGGTTGAAGATAAGAGGCACTCTTCCCTTTGGTCTATGCAAACAGATTCCCCCAGGTGACTGAGAGACTCACGAAGTTGTCAGGGATCAATTCCTGTAATGTGCAGGGGCTTCATAGGAACTGCTTCATTTTAGTTATGCAGGACTCTATGAGTTCTGGAAAGCCCCAGGCTTGATCAGATGCTCAGCGGACCTAATCTGTGCCAGATCCTGGAAGGTGACCAGACGAGAGTAGAGGGTCCTAGAGGCAGATCGCCTGGAAGTTGGAAAGTTCTCTCGGTGCTCCAGAGGGTTGTCCTATCTGGGGGGTGCACAGAAGAACTGGTCATCCAGTGCCCCGGGGCCTCTTTGAGTGCTGTCAGTGCTCAAAGGGAAAACCATGACATATAAGAGCCAGGAAAATAACTGGCAGGGTCTCCTTTCATAAGTGGCACATTTCTACCCCAAACAACTAGAGCTGTCCAAAGCTAGAAATTGCTTGCCAGTTCTACTGTCTCTAACATAAACTCCTGTCACCCTTGGCCTCTTTCCTTGCTTTGCTTGATTGATGTGCTTTTTGCTACAGGGCTTGCCTCTGCTGCACCTTCGGACTGGTCCACAGGTCAGAAACTTTTTCTGGCCTTTATTCATCTCATTCTGCTAGGAGGTAAAATTTGTTTTGTTTACCAACAACACTGTCCTGTTTAACTTGTTTTGTTTATGGCCTTAATTTTGTACAAGGAATCTGTAGTTTTCTTCCCTGAGGCTGTGCCAGGGATCTGTAATCTTCTGCTCTGAGGTATTTTGAATCTACACCCCTTTTGATCCCTCAGCTCCCGAGAATGCTTGAACTATAAATCTCACATCTGTGGCTCAGGCAGCTCCAGACATGAGGAAGAAGTTACAAAACTGGAAGGCTTTGTAGAAATGAATATTTCTCAGCTGCTTGAAATAGCCCACAAAGTTTATAAAAACTGAGATGCTGAGAAACAAAAGCAGGCAGTGCACACAGCTGACAAGCCTGCAAAAAGACAAACCAAAACCTGGTAACCGTGCTCCGGGCCTCAGGGGTGATTTCAAGCCACCCAGTCAAAAGTTCAATAACCAGAAGGGCCAAAAGGGTCAGAAGTCCTGACACATTCAGTTGGCAAAGAAACAGTGTGCTTATTGCAAGGAACTAGGGCATGGGGTCAAAGATTGCCCCCTTCACCCACAACAAGAGAATCCTAAGCCAGTTCTGGCCCTGCCATCTGCTGAACAGGCAGGTTTTGGTCCAGAGGGCAACAAGGGCAGCTACTATTTGCACGTTCACTTCCAACCGGATTGTCAATTTGGGACAAAAGTGAGTCAGTCACTCATTTCTAATAGCTCCAGACTGCCCGCTCCCTCTTATAGGTCAACACTTACTTTGAAAGTTAAAAGCTACCATTGTGTTTTCTTTTTTTTTTGAGTTGGAGTCTCACTCTGTCACCCAGACTGGAGTGCAGTGGCTGCTCCCGGCCACCGCAGCCTCAATCCACTGGGCTCCGGCGATCCTTCTGCCTCAGCCTTCCAAGTAGTCGGAACTACAGGTGTGCGCTACCACACCCGGCTAATTTTTTTTTTTTATTTTTATTGCAGAGATGAGTTCTCACCAAGTTGCCCAGGTGGGTCTTGAACCCGCGGGCTCAGGCAATCCACTCACCTCAGTCTCCCAAAAGCACGGGATTACAGGCTGAGCCACTGAGCCCAGACTACTATTGTGTTTTCACATGACAAAACCAAAATCTTCATTTCTGCTGCCTATCAAATTCTCCTAACGGTTCCGCTCTCTGAAGAATATCTTTTAACTTCCTCTAAGTCCTCTACTGAAAATGCCCCATCAAGTTTACTTCTATGGTTACAAAAGGAGTTTCCTTCAGTTGGGCAGAGACCAACCCACCAGGACTGGTGAAACATCACCCTCCAGTGGTGGTAAGTTTAGTAGCATCAGCTACTTCTGTTTGCGTTCCTCAGTGCCCTATGAGTTTACAGGGCCGGAAAGAAATTGCTCCTCATATCAAAAGACTGAGCTGCTAATATTTTAACCCCATGTGAGCCAGCATGGAACACTCCTTATTTGCCAGTTCAGAAACCAGGAATCTCTGATTATTGAGCAGTTCAAAACTTAAGAGAAGTTAGTGAGATGAAACTCTCCATCCTACTGTTCCAAACATGTATACTTTGCTCAGCCTGCTTCCTCCTCAACATCAGATCCTGACTCGGGGGACACCAGTCAGTTAACCTGGACCCAGTTACCACAAGGTCTCAAGAACTCCCCAACTCTTTTCAGGGAAGCCTTGCAACAGGATTTGTCAGAGCTCTGTGCCCTACACCCCAAATGTACTTTACTCCAGTATGTTGATGATCTCTTGCAACTTGCAACTGCAGTCCTGGACACGTTTTTTACAAGGTACCAAGACTTTGCTACAGCTTCTTCAAGACTTGGGCTGTTGAGTATCAGCAAAGATGGCACAGCTCTGCTCCATCAAAGTTTCCTACCTGGGATATCAACTAAAAGAAAGTAAATAAGCCTCAACCTCAGCTCAGAAAGAAGTCATTTTTCAAATCCCCACACCAAGAAACAGGTATTGGAATTCCTGGGGGTGGCAGGGTATTGTCGACTATAGGAACCAGGATTTGATGAAATTGCCAAGCCTCTGTCCACAGTCATGGCAGGGGATCAGCCCCTAAACTGGACTGTTACTGTGGAACAAGCATTGCAGCAGTTAAAAACAGCCTCGACCCAAGCCCTGGTTCTAGCCCTTCCAGATGTCACCAAATCTTTCCACTTGTTTGTTCGTGAACAATGAGGAACAGCAAAAGGGGTCCTCACTGAGACCCTAGGGCCATGGAGGAGACTGGTGGCTTATTTGTCAAAAAGACTGGACCCAGTGGCTTCTGTCTGGCCATCTTGTCTTCAGGCCATTGCAGCCATGGCCTTACTAGTTAAAGAAGCAGATATATTGACTTTTGGCCCAAAAATGGCTTTGCTTGTTCCCCCATGCTGTAGAAACTCTGCTCCAGGAAGCTTCTGGCCGCTGGATGTCAAACACTTGTGTCATCCAGTATCAAAGTCTCTTGCTTGACCAACCTAGACTAGCTCTCTCTCCTATGTGATGCCTCAATCTGACCACCATATTGCCTGATGACAATCCAGAAATGCCTGTTCATGACCATGAAGATATGTTGGACATCTCTCAGGCCAGCAGGACTGATCTTCAGGGCACTCCCTTGAGCCAGGCTGATGCTGACTTGTTCACAGATGGTAGCAGCCTGGTAATAAAAGGCATCTGCAGGACTGGTGCACCTGTAACCATGACTCAGGATGTAATCTGGTCACAGGCATTGCCTCAAGTTACCTCAGATCAAAAGGCTGAGTTAATTGCTTTAACTCAGACCCTACACTAGGGAACAGGGAAACAGGTAAACATCTTCACTGACAGTCAGTATGCTTTTGCTACATTGCATGTGCATGCCATGCTCTACAAGGAATGAGGTCTTCTTATGACAGCAGGTAAGGTTATAAAGAACAAGGAGGAAATCTTAGCCCTCTTAGAGGCTATATGGCTACCCAAAAAAGTAGTCATCATCCATTGCAAGGCACATCAGAACTCAGATCCTCCAGGAGCAACTGAAAACCGCCTGTCAGACCAGGAGGCTCGGAAGGCAGCAGAACTCCCAGTTGAACCTCTGATTATTTTGCTAACTAAAACCTTTCCAACTCCTTCTCTCCCAGAACAGCCAGCTTATACTCAGGAAAAAGAAGAACAGGCAGACCTAGTGGGAGCTTACAAAGATTCCGCAGGATGGTGGGTCAAGGACTTTAAAATTTTCCTGCCTGAAACTTTGGGACATACCTTGGTAAAACAACTACATTCTACTACCAATTTGGAAGGTACTAAAATAACTGAACTGTTAAATCATTTTTATCGTGTTAATAATTTAAAAAGCATAGCTGCAACGGCAGCCGCTATGTGTCCAACCTGTGCCCAAGTCAATGCAAAACAAAGACTCATATCCCTGGACGGTATTAGAAACAACTCCCAGAGAAAAATGGGAAGTGGACTTCACTAAAATAAAGTCCCCTCATGCAGGGTATAACGATTTGCTAGTATTTGTAAATACTTTTTCTGAGTGGGCAGAGGTCTTTGCCACCAAAAATGAAACCATCCTAATGGTTACTAGGTTTTTACTAAATGAAGTTATTCCTAGGTTTGGGGTCCCCCTCTTTATTGGCTCTGGCAATGATCCTGCCTTCACCTTGTTCATAGTAAGCTGGTTAGTAAAGTATTAAACATAAACTGGAAATTACATTGTGCTTACCGACCACAAAGCTCTGGGCAGGTAGAACGCATGAACCAAACTCTGAAATCTACTTTAACCAAATTAATATAGAGATCGGTGGAAAATGGGTAAATCTTTGGCCTATAGCTCTTCTCCATACTTGATGCACCCCATATAAGGCTGGGTTTACTCTATATAAAATCATGTTTGGAAGATCCCTTCCATTGTTGCCCCAACTGCATGATTCCTTTATAGAAGAAATAATCAACCTCTGTTAAAATATCTCCAGTCTCTACAACAGGTCTAGGCAATTGTACACTCCAATGTTCATGCTGTTTTACCTACACCATCCTCCACGCTTTGTCATTCATTCCAACCCAACAACCTGGCTTTCATCAAAAAGTTCCAGAAAGAGCCGGGATCAGTGGCTCAGCCTGTAATCCCGCACCTTTGGGAGGCTGAGGTGAGTGGATTGCCTAAGCCCGTGGGTTCGAGACCCGCCTGGGCAGCGAGACCTCATCTCTACAATAAATCAAAAAATCAGCCAGGCATGGTAGCCCATGCCTGTAGTTCCAGCTACTCAAAAGGCTGAGGCATAAGGATCACCGGAGCCCGGCAGGTCGAGGCTGCGGTGGCCGGGAGCAGTCACTGCACTCCAGTCTGGGCGACAGAGTGAGACTCCAACTCAAAAAAAAAAAAAAAAAGTTCCAGAAAAAAGTACTAACTCCTACCTGGAAGGAATCATTTCTCATCATCCTCACCACTCCAACAGCAATCAAGGTAGATGATATACCAACTTGGATTCACCACACCTAAGTTAAAAGGACCAGGGAAACTGACCTAACTTCACCAGTTCATGTCATCAACTGCGCTGTGGTGGTAAGGGACCCCAAATATCCACTCCCTCATTCATCAAGGAAAGACAGCCACTGTTCAGCCACCAGGGCTGCAACCAAGGATGCCAAGAATATTCTCAAGGTCACCTTTCTACATATATATAAACTGTGAGACTCAAACATACTGGTTGCTAATTATACCTCTTGGTTTTGTAATCCCACTTGTTTTGGGTTTTGGTGCAGAATTGTTTACTATAGCTCCTGCAGATTGGAAATGTGGCAAAAAGTCTCTGTTAATAATATCCTATCTCTGGCTGGACTCAGTGGCTCAGCCTGTAATCCCAGTGCTTTGGGAAGCCAAGGTGAGTCGAATGCCTGAACTCACGGGTTCAAGACCCACCTGGGCAACGTAGTGAGACCTCATCTTTACAATAAATCAAAAATTAGCTGGGCATGGTAGCACATGCCTGTAATTCTGGCTACTCGGAAGGCTGAGGCAGAAAGATTGCCAGAGCCCAGTGTGTCATGGCTGCAGTGGCCAGAAGCGTGCCACTGCACTCCAGTCTGGGTGACAGAGTGAGACTCCAACTCAATATATATATATATATATATACACACATATATATATGTATGTATCCCATCTCCTATGCAAAGGATGTGCTATTGCCTTACTGTGTTATAGTGTTGCTTCTTAATTTGTTTCCCCCCATTTGGAATGACTTACTGTACTGCCTATACCTTTTCTTTAACCCCTTTTACATTAGGGAAGGTCCTAGCAATCCTTGGTCAAAAACAAATCAGTTCTGGGAAACTTATGTATATAAGACCCCAGTATTACAACGCTTTGACTCATGAACAACTAAAAGGGGGGAATGAAATATCTATCTGCAAAACCTATAATAGCCTGCTGAAATAACTTACTTGACATGAGTAATTCCATTTTGTAACAGATCTTCCATCTTAGCCTAAAGATGATCCCCTTACGTAACCTTCTCATAATCATACCCCACACCCCCATTCCTGTGGCCCTCGGTGATTGGAAACTCCCTATTGCATAAATTCTGTAACCATCCACATCCGTTGCTAATCATATGGTTTGCCAAAAAATATCAACCAAACTACGAGTAATGTTTACCTTTTAAAAACCCACTACTCACTGTGTTCGCCACCAAAAGTTATTTGGGACACTAGTCCAATCTCAGTCACCGGCATCAATTAAGGACGCATAATCCAACCTTCCCTGTGGGTTGGCGTTGTTTCTCACAGTTCAGTCATCTCACTTTAATTTTCTGATAAGCAAGGAGATAATCTGGATTTGTGGATTTCTTGCATCTGTGTATATTTCCCTTTTCTCTTACACTCTCCTTTTTTTTTTAAAGCAGGATTTATCGAGAGGACAGAAAGCTCCCACAGTGGGAAGGGACCCAAAGGGATTACCCTACACTCTCCTTATATCCAGAAGTATGTGGGGCTTATTTCTTTGGTACTTGGCTCTGGCAAAGTCCAGTTTGTCTAACATGTCACTGGTGGGTGTGGCTTTCCCCAGCGGGGCAAAAAATGTGGACTCACCTTGAAACTACTCACATGGTACATTGGAATGATTTGAAGCCTTCACATCTGGGTATTGAGCCCTCCAACCCAGTGACCAAGCCACCAGGCGCCATTCCTATGCCAGAGGTCCCAGCATGCTCTGCGATGCACACCACATCCTGCTCCTCCCCCCCCAAATTCCGGTAGAGGACTGCAACTCAACCTCAAAATGCTACAAGTAAATCGATGATTTTTTTCCTTGCCTCCTGTAGCCCCATCTGATCACATCTGTTGTCACTCAAGATCAGAAGGGTGGGGCCTGTTGCCTTATCCAAGCAGTGGATGTTAGCTCGGAGACTGCTTAGAGAGGAGCCGGAAGTGAGGGGGTGGCTTCCAGGCTCTGATCTGGCTTTTTGTATCCTGCACCTGAAAAACAGTAGAAATGAAAAAATAGCCAGCCTTGGTGGCTCAGCCTGTAATCCTGTGCCTTGAGAGGCTGAGGTGAGTGGATGGCCTGAGCCCGCGGGTTCGAGACCCACATGGGCAGTTTGGTGAGACCTCATCTCTACAATAGATCAAAAATTAGCCGGGCATGGTAGCGCGCGCCTGTAGTTCCAGCTACTTGGAAGGCTGAGGCGGAAGGATTGCCGGAGCCAGCAGGTTGAGGCTGCGGTGGCCGGGAGCAGGCATTACACTCCAGTCTGGGCGATGGAGTGAGACTCCAACGCAAAAAAAAAAAAAAAAAAAAAAAAAAGAAATGAAATGAAAAAAATAATGAAAATACATGTTTGGAAATAAAGTTTAAATGTAATTATTACATCGATAATCCTCTAATCAGTTTTTAAATTGAGATTGATACTGATATAGATATGAGGTACTTCTGGAAAAAAAAGTTTTTGGAAAACAAGGATATTTGAATTGAAAATTCATAAAAATTCTGAAAAAAAAATAGGATGACATGGTATATAACAAAGACTTGGAAAATAAAGTAGTGTGATAGTAAATTTAAGAATAAACTGAGCCCAGCTTCTTGGAAGACTGAGGCAGAAGGATCGCCTAAGCCCAGCAGTTAGAGGCTGCAGTGACCTGGAGTGTGCCACTGCATTCCAGTCTGGGCAACAAGAGTGAGACTCCAAGTAAAACAAAACAAAACAAAAAACCCCCCAAAACAGACTCAGAAACCAAGGGAATGCCAAGTTTAAAAGTAGAATAAGACACATACAGAAATGCAGTGGTGGAAGAGATGATGTGACTTTGCTGTGTCTCACTGGAGACAGAAGCTCACACATGTGCAGCGACTGTCTTACCGTGTGATTCCTTCATGAAGGTCTTCCTTCTCACCCGTGTCAGTGAGTGGGCCCTTCTGAATGTTCAGTCTTGGGGTCACCATCTATTCACTGTTGAGTCCTTTACCACAAATCAGTAGCCAAAAAAGTGTAACCAACATTATATGCAACAGAAGACCCTTCCCACTTTAAGTCAGTGATGGATAATGTTCTAAAAACTAGATGATTCTGCCATTAATCATTTAGGAAGCACATAATTCTGGTATATTTAAATGAAATGGATGGAACTACACTTTAATTATATCTAAATATTTTAAAATTTGATGTTGCCAACATCACGGTTTCTGTAGTTCAATGTCCACCATAATTTGATATCCTTCCTCATGTCCCTTACTCTTTCACTTCCATTATATCTTCATACAGAAGAATAACATTGTCTTCTTAAAGCATCTTTCTTAAAAGTTGCTATTGGTAATCAAATCTCTCAGGCATTTTTTGTTTGAATTTTTTTTTCTTTTCTTTAAAGATATCTAATTCTAGCTTTAAGAATACTTTATATCAGCATTGTTAATACTTCTTTCTCTGTTTTCTAGAAAAATACAAGTTTTGGAAATATTCTTAGTGCTTTTACTGTACTTTTGTAATGTATTTTCAATTTCTATTTATTTATATACTTGTCTTTATAATTTATATACATGTGCATATATATATTTTTGAGTTGTTGTTTCTCTGTCACCCAGGCTGGAGTTCAGTGGCATGATTATGGCTCAACCTACGGGCTCAGACAGTTCTCCCTCTAAGCCTCCCAAGTACCTGGGTACAACATGAACCACACCCCCGACTAATTTTTCCTTATTTTTTGTAGATAGGAGATCTTAATACATTGTCCAAGCTGCTCTCAAATCCCTCGGTTCAAGAAATCCTCCACCTCGGCCATCCAACGTTTTGGGATTATAGTCCTGAGCCACCACCATGCATCACCCCTCACTGCTTTTAGGTGTTTTCCTTTTTTGTGTTATTATGCAATTTGACTAACATTGCTTTTAATACATTTTTCTTGCTATTTTTGACACAGTCTTTTTCCTTTTTTTTTTTTTTTTTGAGTTGGAATCTCACTCTGTCGCCCAGACTGGAGTGCAGTGGCATGGCCCCAGCCACCACAGCCTCAACCTGCTTGTCTCCAGAGATCCTTCTATCTCAGCCTTCCAAGTACATGTGTGCACTACCACACCCAGCTAATTTTTTTGATTTATTGTAGAGAGGAGTTCTCACCAATTTGCCTGGGTGAGTCTTGGACCCATGGGCTCAGGCAATCCACTCACCTCAGTCTCCCAAAATGCTGGGATTACAGGTTGAGCCACCGAGCTTGGCGGACACACTTTATTTCTAAATTTAGAAGTTCATGTCCAGTTTTTAATTATTTTAGAAACTCATAAGTCATCAAATGTTTGGATATTATCTTTATTATTTTCACATATTTTAGTCAAACCACTACATAAATGTTTGAGAAATGTTTCATATATTCACATTCATGTCTCCATTTATACTGAACTGTAATTGTATTTTTTTTCTGCTCAGGCCAGGTGTGGTGGCTCATGCTGTTAGAGCTGGATTGTGAGAAATGATGCCAACATGCAGACAGGGTCAAATTGTGAGTCCTTTACTGACACTGGCGCTTGAGAGCAGACTAGTGTCCAAAGAACTCTCGGCCCCAAACAGAGGGAGTAGTGGATTTTTAAAGATAAACATTACATAAGCAGTACAGTTTGACTGATATTTCTTAGCAACACATTTGACCAGTAAGGGGTATGGATGGTTACAGAACTTACCCAACTATGGAGTTTCCAACCACCAAAAGGTACAGGAATGTGGGTGTGTGGGATGATTATGGGAAGGTTACATAGTGGGGTTATTCCTAGGTTAATATGGAAGATTTGTTACAAAATGGAGCTACTTATGTCAAACAAGATATTACAGGTTATTATAGGTTTTTCAGATTAGATACTTCATATTTAATTCCTCCCTTTTACTTGTTCATGAGTCAATGTGTTGACTCATCAGTCAGAAGTATATTATTGTACTGCTCCTATATTATATATAGGAGCTTGACAGAACTGATTTGTTGTTTGATAAAACAAATAATCCAATTTATTACACAGGGCCTGATAAGTAGACCAAAGAGAGCAAGTATGAGGGGTCCAACTAGTCTAGTAACAAGTGTTGTTAACCATGGGTTTCAATTAAACAGGGCCTGGAACCAGGATTTATTAGTTTCCTGTTTGTTTGTTTAAATTTGTTCTGGCCTTTTGAAGAGTATTTCTAATAATCTCGGATTTGTGGGCATAAAAGCAACAAGCTTTTCCAAGGGCTACACAGAGTTCACCTTGGGATAGAAAAAGTAAGTTTAGGCCTTTATGATTTTGAAGGACAACTTCAGCTAGGGATTTTACCTGGTCGTGGAGTTGGCCTATGGCAAATTGCAGATTTTCTAGGTCAGCATTAACTTTTTGGGCAAGGTTAGCTAGACACAGCTCTCCATGAACCAGAGCAGCGGTGCCGATTTTAGCTGTTCCTGCTACACTTAGCCTGACTAAGGCAGGTACTAACAAGGGAACAGCTCATTTTGAATGAGCAATTGGAAGATCAGGGGTATTGTGTAGAAGAGTTTCTTCAGGACCACTATAAGTATAAACCTGAGGTAGCACATGAACAGTAATATATAGACTGATTAATTAACCTTTTGGTAGTAGCACATTTTGTAAGGCCTGTAGAACTAGTTAACCAGGTGTTGGCAGGAGCCACATAGGCCATGGATTTGGCTATGTTTGTAATGAGAGACAAGTTACAAATATCGGAAAATGGAGAAGTTGTTAGATTGTAACCTGGAGTTTTGAGACAGGAGGTTTTACCAGTTACATCTCCTAGACTAATGTGAATTATTTCCAGAGTACAGTTAGTTCTTCAGAAAATAGAAGCTCTAACTCCCATGCCCACATAGTAAAGGGGTTTCAGCTTTAAGCAAAATCAACAGTCTGAGGCCAACTGGGGCATAGTGCTGTTAAGCAGATGGTGCATATTAGTTAACATAAGATAAAGACTAGGGGGTTGGCAGGTCAGTCTTGGAAGCAGTTGAGATAAACTCGGGACCTGTTGAGGTGAACCCGGGGTAATGGCTAGGTTGGCAGATGGCAGAGACTGCAGCAGAGGCTGGTGGTAACTGAACAAGGGATCCTTCAGCTCTGTCAATGGCCCTATAGGTTTGACCATAGTTTTATAGGTGATTGTTTGCCGCCGGATGGTGAATAAGGTACCATGGTAATACCCATTTATATAGAGTCATATACCCCAGGTATTTCCTGTACTCTAGGAATAATGGAGAGGATTGGTAACCTTTATATATATATAGGTTGTCCTGGATCAGCACCCAGTCAAAGGGTAATTTCAGAGGTGTCATTATGCTACGCCCCCCACTGTAAGTTGCAATGGTGATGCATTTCCAGTCTGGGCAAAAGAAGTTGTTATCCTGGTTATAATTGTGGTCGGTAGGATTAATGTGGCAGAAATAAAAGTCTACATCCTTTATATACCTGAGGACTGCCCACTGTTTGCATGATTTGCTATAGTAATAATTTTGTATGCCGTGTTTACCATACAGGCTTCCAGATATACGTTTCTTTTTCTATTTGTGCCAGGTCAGGAAAGTTTACTTTAAACTGGACTAGGGGTGAACCGTGAGTTCAGTTTTGGATTTCTAGGACCTTCCCTGATGTGAAAGAGATTAAAGAAAAGGTATAGGCAGTATGGTAAGTCATTCCAAGAGGGGGGAAACAAATGAAGAAGCAACACCATAACATAGTAGGGCAATAATACATACTATGCATAGAAGATAGGATATTATTAACAGAGACTTTTTTCCACATTTTCAATCTGCAGGAACTATAGTAAGCAATCCTGCACCAAAACCCAAAACAAGTGGGATTAAAAAAACAAGAGGTAAAGGTTAAGTACAATACATGTAAATAAATTAGCAACCAGTCTGTTTGAATCTCATGGTTTAGATGCGTGTCAAAAGGTGACCTTGAGAGGGTTCTTGGAGCCTTGGAGGTAGTCCAGGTGACTGCATGGTGGCTTTCTTTCCTAGTTGAATGAGGGAGTGGATATTTTGGGTCCCTTGCTACTGCAGTGCAGTCGATAACATGAACTGGTGGAGTTAGGTCAGTTTCCCTTGTCCTTTTGACTCAGGTGTGGTGAATCTAGGCTGGTATCCCATTAACCTTGATTGCTGTTGGAGTGGTGAGGATGACGAGAAACAGTCCCTTTCAGGTAGGAGTTAGTCTGTCTTTCTGGAACTTTTTTATGAAAACCAGGTCATCGGTCTGGAATGGATGACAAGGTAAGGAGGATGGAGTGGGCAAGACAGCACCAACACTGGAGTGTACAGTTGCCTGGACCTGTTGTCAAGACTGGAGATACCTTAAGAGAGACTGATTGGTAATTTTTTTTTTTTTGAGTTGGAGTCTCACTCCGTCACCCAGACTGGAGTGCAGTGGCCACTCCTAGCTACCGCAGCCTCAACCTGCTGGGCTTCAGCAATCCTTTCGCCTCAGTCTTCCAAGTAGCCAGAACTGCAGGCGCACACTACCACGCCCGGCTAATTTTTGATTTATTGTAGAGATGAGGTTTCACCAAGTTGCCAGGCAGGTCTCGAACCCGCGGGCTGAGGCAATCTATTCACCTCAGCCTCCCAAGGTGCGGGATTACAGGCTGAGCCACTGAGTCCGGTTGGTAATTATTTTTTAAGGAGGGGGTACATTGGAATAGGTTAATATGGGTTATACTTGAGATATCTGGGTTTTTAAAAAGACAAAGTTGGCAAAGTTATTTTTTTTACCTAGGGTATGTTTTTTTTTTAGGCCACAGTCTTTATTTTTATTATTGTAGTAAGGTTTAGGAGTGAAATAAAAATAGACTCTCACTTTTGATCTGTCCTTTTATTTCTCATTTGTGCTCCTGGAAATATTTTTATGATTTTGGGATCCGGGCAAAGAACAATCTTCTGTAACTTTTTATTGATGAGGTGGGCCGTAGAGATGTCCCCTACCTATTTATTTCCAAGGGCACACATAGAAAACAGTGAGACTTTAACTAAATATTACTTAGATTTTGTAAAATACCAAGTGAGAGCACAGGCAAAAATTATTAGGCAAACAATGATGAAAAAGGTCATTGTTTCAGAAACAATGCTGGAAAAGTGAAATTAGTTTTGTTTGAAGCCTTTGATTTATTAATTCAAGTTGAAATATTTTTTATAAATTATAGTTGTTCTTTAATAAGGAAATAGCCTTTTTTTCTTTAAACAACCAGTTATTTTATTATAAAACAAAAATGTATCATATAAACATACTAATATGCTGTCCATATGTAATTTTGTTAGTTTTTTAAAGTTAGTATGGCAGTGGCTGCTAGGGTCTGAAGGTAAGATGGCCAACATTTTGTTGTATTGTCCAAATGTTTAGATGAGTATGTTACTGCCTTTATATCTGGACTGTGCTTGTGTCCTTGGGCTGGACCATACTTTTGTCCTAGCAGCCCAAGGTTATTTTTTTCCCCTCTGATGTGTAGAGGGTAAAATTCCTTTGGATAAATTATATGATTTCAACATGGATGGCCAGGACAAAAAGACTGGCACCTGTGTTAAATTAAAACTTAATTGGTGTTTCAGTGCCCTGCTTTACTGGGGGGGGGAGGTGTTGAGGTGATGGTGAGTCAGTGCCAGGCAGTTTAGCAGGTTTGCAGGCCTCCATAAGTGGCCGTTGTTTGTGAGCCAAGTGTTCTCTCCTCTCTTCAGGAGAGAGTGCACCTGCTTCCCAATGCCTTATTGACCTGTACAGTGGACAAGGTCCAGGAGGTTAGGCCTCTTTGGAGCAATTATATTTCTAGCATCTCCACAGGCTGTACCCATAGGCGATGGACACCATTCCCTTAGCAGGTTTGTTTTTACCAGGTCTTTGATGGACACTTGGCATCTTGGTCACTAACTGCAACGGCCAATTGGGGTGCCTCTTTGCCCTCTGGTTCTGCTGCCCTCCATGCTGACACTGATTTGAGTTTATTTTTTTATTTTTTATTTTTTGAGTTGGAGTCTCACTCTGTCACCCAGACTGGAGTGCAGTGGCCACTCCCAGCCACCGCAGCCTCAGACCTGCTGGGCTCTGGCGATCCTTCCGCCTCAGCCTTCCTAGTAGCCAAAATTACAGGCACGCACTACCATACCCAGCTACTTTTTTGATTTTATTGTAGAGATGAGGTCTCACCTGCCCAGGCGGGTCTCGAACCCATGGGCTCAGGCAATCCACTCACCTCAGCCTCACAAAAGCACGGGATTACAGGCTTAGCCACTGAGCCCGGCTAGCGTATTTTTTAATAGGTTATACATATGAAACTTTTTAACCATTTCTTTTGGTGACACTTTGACGCAAAGCCCTTTAGAGCGAACAGACCACATGGATGTGTAATGATCTGTCCATACTTATTTATAGTTATCAATGGACAAAGTTGTTAAGAACCTTTAAAAATTACTAAATTGTAGTTTCAGTTGCAAGGCACAAATTGTCCACACCGTATTAATAGAACTACAATGCAGCAACTAGGTGAGAGTGATCAGTTCTCGTTTTTACTGCGCTTGCATAGAGTACCAGTACCTTATTTATCTGGCAGATGTATTAGGCATAGCCCAGTTTTTTAAAACCCTATCATGTTATGGAAGGTGTTTAGCATTTTAAACTTTACCTGTTTTATAAGAGGGTGCTAATTAGGCACAACAGGTGATTTAATCTTTTGTCTGTAAAATTCAATTTTAGCAAGCCTGATATAACAAATAGTGGTGTTATTTAACATTAATGTGTTATCACATGGTAAATTTTGAAATAAAATTTATTAGAACACTTGCAAGTTTGGGTGGAAAAGCAAATTAAAATTAACTGTTAGCAATTACAAATGACTCTTAGCAAATCTGCACTGTTTTTAAGTCATAACAGCAGATACAACAGGAGAAAAAAATTATAACTAACTTGATTATATACCAAGATTTTTTCTTCATAAATTTCCCTTTATGTTTCTTATCTTGATTTTTACATATGCTGACATGCTTGGACGAAGACATGATTGGACTCTGTGGTTCCTGTATTTTTTTCATATCATAGCCCCTTTGTAACTGAAAGTAACTCAGACAATTAATGGATCTTTAAAATAATTTTGAGAT
Source organism: Carlito syrichta (assembly GCF_000164805.1). NCBI lineage: Eukaryota > Metazoa > Chordata > Mammalia > Primates > Tarsiidae > Carlito > Carlito syrichta. The sequence continues at coordinate 32,176 of NW_007254372.1, read as the reverse complement.
TTATTAAATCACATGAAGAGTTTACCCATAAGTATTGTTTTATTTATACTTTTTAAATTTATGTATAGCAACTTCCTTAAATACTTATGAGAATTATTTCCTGGCCAATCAGTTTTTAGCATTTTACTGATAATGTAATTAGCCATACGTATAACAAAGCACTTATGTAAATAGATTATTATGGTTTTGGCTAGGCTTATAATTTTATAATGTTTGATGAAATGTATGTTGACAGTTATAAAGATATAGTTTTATTTTATTTACTAAAGATTATTAAAGTCACATGAACTTGAAAAGTATTTTATGAGTATTTATTTATTCAAAAGCCAATTTGTAACATACTGGACAAAACATATAACATGTATACCTGCACACATAATTAAACAAATCTAGATTTAATAACTTTTTTCTTTAAATTTCAGCCAGAAAACAGCAACAAGTTTGTTATTATTATTCTTTTTAAGATATACAAATTTAAATTATATTTCTGACAAAATTGGAACCAGCTTGCATGGCTAATCTTTGTCCCAATGAAAGCTGTGCTGGTTTAAATGATGTTTACATTTTTATTTAGAACTGGCTGATCTGTATAAGCAATGTCAATGGAAAAGTGAGAAAGAAAGACAAAAACAAACAGAGAAAACTAAAAAAAATAAAATCAGGACTCTGAAACCAGAAAACAGAATTATGACCATAAACAGAACAAACACAACAAATTTAACCCAAGAAACATGAACATCCAAAGACCCTGTAGAGGGTCATCCAACATTACCAGTTGATTTTGCAGAAGGTCCGGAACTTGCCCTTTGAGAGATATACTCCATAATTTTCTGTTAACCTCACAGAGAAGTTTCTTAACATACAATTCAGGGGACTTGTAGGCTTGGAGTCTTTAGATCCCATATTGTTAAAAATCACAGGAGGCACCTGATGAAAAGCAAACCTCCAATACAAAGAGATTAGTAAAGGCTAATAAAAGTTTATGGGCCTTCAAATGTGATAGCTGGAATGTGAGAAATGACTCCAACATGCAGAGAGGGTCGAATTGTGAGTCTTATTGATGCTGGCAACCGAGAGCGGACTAGTATCCAAAGAACTCTTGGCCCCAAACAGAGTGAATAGTGGGTTTTTAAAGGTAAACATTACATAAGCTGTACAGTTTGATGTTTCTTAGCAACACATTTGATTAGTAAGGGGTAGGGATGGTTACAGAATTTACCCACCAAGGGAGTTTCCAACCACCAGAAGGTACAGGAATGTGGATGTGTGGGATGATTAAGGGAAGGTTACATAAGGGGGTTATTCCTAGGTTAATATAAAAGATGTTACAAAATGGAGCTACTTTGTCAAGCAAGAAATTATAGGTTATTATAGGTTTTTCAGATTAGATAATTCATATTTCAATGCCTATAATCCCAGGACATTGGGAGACTGACATGAGAAGATTGCCTGAGATGATGGGTTAGAGACCATTCTGGACAGCTTGTTGAGAACTTATCTCTACAATAGGCATGGTGGAATGTGCCTGTAGTTGCAGCTACTTGGAAGCTGAGGTAGAAAAATCAGAGCCTAGCAGGTAGAGGTTGTGGTGACTGAAAGTGTGCCACTTCATTCTAGCCTGGGGAACAAAGTGAGACTCCAACTCAAAGGAAAAAAAAACAAACAAACCTTGGTGCTCAATCACTTTTAATGTTTATCCCAAACATTTTATGTTGCTGATCTATTATATTTCTAATTGTGTTTTATTTGGCTGTTTTCCAAATATGAGTAGTCAATCTTATAGTGTCTTGTTATTTTCATTTACTTTTCTCACTGTACTGTTAGACCATGTTGAACATGGGTGTGACCTGCAAAAGTCCACTTTTCTTGAACAAATACACTGGCAGTTTTGGTTTTGTTTTTGACAATTTGTTGTCATTTTAAAAAATCTTGCAAACAAATCACATAGATTAGGAATATATTTTATCAAATTAATGTGTCATGGGCACATCAAATAGAAGTACATTCTAGTGTATTTTGACATTTACTGCCATGAAACATATACAAATCTATCATACAAATGTAAACTTAAAATGTATGCATTTATACATTATAGATGGCAGCATTAGCAGTTGGGAAAAGTGTAAATGTAAAGAGGAAGTATTAATTCATAAGGGCATACAATTAGATAACACAGTGTATCAATCAATAATTTTATGGACATGTCCTGCTGCTCTGTGGGGAATGCAAGCATTATGAGATTCTGTTCTACACACCATGTGATGCTAATGTTTCTATATGAGCATTGGTTGCTCCACAACAAATTAAGAAAATTATCAAGAATCATTGCATATATGGCAAAAAGGTGGGGAGGTTAACAGTATCAAGATATAAGTCTTGCAACATTCCAGAGGCCACGCCAGAGGAATTAGCAGAAAATGACTTGATGAGACAAGTGCTTTCAACTCAGTGCCAGGTGACCGGAAAGGAAACAGAAGAGGCTGGACATGGTGGCTCATGCCTGTAATTCCAACAGTTTGGTAGGCAGCGAGTAGAGCAGATTGCCTGAGTCTAGGGCTACTAGGCATGCCTGGGCAACTTCGTGAGATCTTATCAATGAATTCAACTATTGGTTGGGCATGGTGGCACACATTTGTGGCATCAGCTACTTAGGAAGGTAAAAGGGCAACATGGCCTAGTCCCATGACATCGAGGCTGGGTGGCCATGAGCATGTCACAGCAATCAAATTTGGGGAATAGAGTGAGACATCTGACTTTAAAAAAAAAAAAGAGCAGCAATGCCAGTAAAACCTTGGCATTATACAAGCTGGCAGAAGGGTTCTGAGATTAGACATTACTTTTGACTTGTTTTGTAATAGGGCCCCATCACAAACAGTGTATTCAAACTAAAACCAATGGTGGAAGCATTTTTGATATTATATAGCCACGTTTTTAGAGAAATAAAAATGTAAAACTCTCAGACAGAAACTAAGTTTTGTTTCCGTCATGCTACACCAAGTGTCCCAACTCTCTTGCCTTTTCTCCATCTTCTGCACTTTTTCCACCACTGCCACTTGAGGCGGTGAGACCAGATCCTCTTCTTCCACTTCATCCTCAAATTCTTATGGTGAAGATGGCAAGGATGAAGAATTTTATGATGACCTGCCTTCATTTAATGAATAGTAAAGATACATTTTCTCCTTTATGGTTTTCTCTTTTTCTTTTCAATCCAGGGTGTACCTGTGCAAGCTTATTACATAAATATATTGTGTGATGGTCAAGTTTAAGCATCTATTAAACCATCACCAAAAAACTGCAGACAGTGCCCAACAGGCAGTTTTTAAACAAAAAATGATTTCCTCCCACTTCACCAGTTTCTAGGATCTACAATTCTAATTTTATGTCTGTGTGTACCCAGTGTTTAGCTCTCACTTATATGTGAGAACATGCAGTATTCACTTTGTCCTTTCTATTTAATTGGCTTGCATTATTGAAAGAATACTGTATACAATACACAGATATACAAAATATGCTAATGGATGATTTATGTGGAATTCACAACAATGCAGTTTCTTCATTCTGAAAATGTTGTCTCTTACATAGAGACACAAACTCACTCTAAGAGGAATATTTATTGCATTTTAAAGAGCATTTATTACACATCAAGCACTGTTTTGTGTTTGCTCACTTTGACGGAATGTTAAAAATACAGAAATAAAACAAAAATTAAAAGAATTCCTAGACTCATAAAATCTCCCATTTTCACTGAACAAACTAGCCCAGTAAAGTGACTATAAATCAACTGTTGTAAGGATTGCCTGAGCCCATGAATTCAGGACCAGCCTGGACAACTTGGCGATTCCTTGTCTCAAAAAATTAACCGGGTGTGGTGGTGCATGCCTGTAGTTCCAGCTACTTGGAAGGGTGAGGCAAAGGTATCACCCAAACCCAGCAGATTTTCAAGACTATGGTGGCCATGAGCATGACATTGCACTCCACTCTGGGGAACAGAGTAAGACTCCAGTCAAAAAAAATGATTTTACTCACAGAGGTTTGTGACCAGTTATAGTGTGTTTCAGTGATAAATTGCTAATGACTTTAAAATCTCCTTCCAGGCTAATGGATCATTAATCCACATAAGATGGATAACAAATTCACTTTATGTTTAAAGTATTACAAATTATTTTTGCTAAGCATCAACACAATTATTTCCCTTTCAGAAAGCCAAAGCCATGCCACTCCTCTTAATAAAATGGAGAAATTTTTAAAAAATCAATGTAATCCCATGCTTTGGGAGGCTGAGGTGAGTGGATTGCCTGAGCCCATGGGTTCAAGACCCATCCGGGTATCTTGGCAAGACCTCATCTCTACAATAAATCAAAAAGTTAGCTGGGCATGGTAGTGCTCACCTATTGTTCCAGCTACTTGGAAGGCTGAGGCAGAAGGATTGCCAGAGCCCAGCAGGTCGAGGCTGCGGTGGCCAGGAGCGGCAACTGATCTCCAGTCTGGGTGACAGAGTGAGACTCTAACTCAAAAAAAAAAAAAATCTGTATTTTAAAAAAGAGCTGGGCTCGGTGGCTCAGCCTGTAATCCCATGCCTTTGGGAGGCTGAGATGAGTGGATTGCCTGAGCCCGCGGGTTCGAGACCCACCTGGGCAACTTGGCGAGACCTCATCTCTACAATAAATAAAAATTAGCCAAGTGTGGTAGTGCAAGCCTATAGTTCTAGCTACTTGGAAGGCTGAGGCAGTAGGATCGCCGAAGTCCAGCAAGTCTAGTATGCAGTGGCTGGGAGCAGCCACTGCACTGCAGTCTGGGCAACAGAGTGAGACTCCAATTCAAAAATAAATAAATAAATAAATAAAATGTAAAAAGAACAAAACCACAGTTATTTAATGATATTCTTTAGTTGTGGAGAAAAATAAATACACCCATTGTGAATTGCATTTTCATAGAGCTTTCAAAAACCATTCAATTACATTTCTAAAACTTCTTGAAGTTTCTAAATAGGCTAAATAATAGTCACTTTATGAACATAGTCTTGCAAGGCAAGTGAAAAAGAGTATGCCTGAAAGGTGCAGAGAACAGTCAGAAGGGAGTCCCCAAGATGGCGCTGCCTCCCAAAGACAACAAAGGCCCTAAGTGGCTTTTCCCGCCCACGCGAAACTTAAACCTGTGCTCAAACAACCTCTCCCTGTAGAAATGCTACCTCATAGTCTCCTCCAATGGGACCCAGGCACAGCACTGGCCAGCCCCTGCAAAGTCCATAAAATATACCCCTCCCCCTGCATAACTCTCTCTCTCTCTCTTGCTTTCTCTCTCTGTCCCTGCCACTCTCTCTCTCTCTCTGTCTCTCTCCTTCTCTCTTTCTCTCTTTCACTCTCTCTCGCCCTCTCTCCCCCTCTCTCTCCTTCTCTCTTGCTTTCTCTCTCTGTCCCCACCATTCTCTTGCTGGCTCTCTCACTCTCTCTCTCCTTCTCTTTCTCTCTCTCTCTCTTGCCCTTCCTCGATTACAGTCCCTTCATGTAATTGCCCCTTTAATAAATCTCTTGGTTCAGACCGGGTGTGGAGTTGTTACTGGTGCCAAACTTCTTTCAATGCCCACAGGAAGATTGTGAACTAAAAGCCATTATTAGTGGAATAAATTGAATGTGAAGCAGAAAAAACAGATTTACATTTAGATTTTAAATTATTTCTTTGTTCCAACAATGTATTTTTCTAATTAGGCATGCATTCACACCCAAGAACTCAACATCCTCTTCTTTAACACTCATATTCATAGCTTTAGAGTGATAACATAGAATATTTCATTCCGTGTAAATAATACATGCTAGTCTGATGTGTATGAAAATATATCTTATTTATAACATATCAAAATACACTTATGGCTTATAAGTATTGATACTAGGTATCTGCATCAAGACATAGACAGTGTGGACTCATTTTCCCCTTAACTTGTAACAAATAAAGCAAGTGATTTCTAAAACTCTCAGTTTCTTTGTCATTTATTCCAGTGAAAATATATTATCCTGAGCACTTACCTTATGTGGAACTTACAATAACGCACTATGTGAGCCACAAAAAAACCTCTTCATTTAGATCTTTTCATGGAGATTACATATCAATGTTCTTCATCCTCCATGAAAAACATGAGATGACTGCTGGCCACCTTCTATGCAAGGGCCTATCATAGCTCCAATGTAGCAAAAACTGCCCCATGCTTTTACGTAAACACTAGGAATGAAGGCATAGCATCAAGTGAGTTGAGTTACATCAATTCTGTTTGTTTTTCAGAATATCCTCAAATTTTGTTGATGTAAAAACAAAAGTATACAAGGAATATACTTATCCTTTCCTAAAACAACAACAAAAATCTCCTAATGCCATTCAATATCTGATGTTTATTTAATCTTGACTTTTCATTTAAAATGTTTTCATATATATTGTATCTGTAAACTTTTCAGTCTGAATACCCAAGTATTTCCAATGGCATATATTTTGAACAAAGGTCTGTCCACATTCTTTAAATTTGTAGATTGTCTCCAATTCACAGTCTAATGTCAAATAAAGTTTCCTCTGGTTAAAGGCTTTTAACATTTTGTTGTTGTTGTTGTTGAGTTGGAGTCTCACTCTATCGCCCAGACTGGAGTGCAGTGGCTGCTCCCAGCCACCGCAGCCTCGACCTGCTGGGCTCTGATGATCCTTCCACCTCAGGTTTCCAAGTAGCTGGAACTACAGGTGTGCACTACCACAACCGGCTAATTTTTTTGATTTATTGTAGAGATGAGGTCTCACCAAATTGCACAGGGGGGTCTCAAACCCGTGGGCTCAGGCAATCCACTCACCTCAGCCTCCCAAAGCACGGGATTACAGGCTGAGCCACCAAACACGACTGACTTTAAAATTTTTTTACATTTCTACATTCAAAAAATCTGTGGTTTAAGTCAAGAGATTGGTTCTTTTTACAAATGTGAATTTCTCACCATTTATCTATAGTTTATATCTTGATATATGATTTTGCAGTCATTACAGATACTGAAAATTTAAAAACACAAATTCTGATGTTGAGAACTATTGCATTAACAGTGAAAATCTTTATACCATTCCTCCCATCACAGGGTTAGGTTTAGATGCTCAAATGTCAACCAAGTATTGAATGAGAACTAAAGTCTTTATCACATTGTGGCCATTTATATGATTTCTCTTCAGTTTGGGTTTCCACAAGCCATATATGAGAGGAACAGACCTTACCACATTTTTAACATTTGTAGAGTTTCTCTCCAGTATGTATGTTCATATGTCCAGCAAATTCACTGTGAGAGACAAAGGCTTTTCCACATTCTTCACATTTGTAGGGTTTCTCTTCAGTATGGAACTTCAAATGTTGAGCAAGTCTGCAATAAGAGTGAAAGACTTTTCCACATGGCTTACATTTGTAGAGTTTCTCTCCACTATGGATTCTCTGATGGTCAATTAACTTTGAGTACCTATGAAAAGCTTTGCGACATTCTTCACATTTTGGGGTTTCTCACTACTATGAATGGTCATGTGTCCACCAATCTCTTTGCGAGAGTGGAAGACTTCACCACAATCTTTACATTTCTAGGGTTTCTCTTCATTAGGAAGGGTCTTATGTCAAGAAGGTGTGAATGAGTGCAAAAGTCTTTGCCACATTCTTCATATTTGCAGGGTTTCTTTCTAGTATGGATTATAGTATGTTGAGTAAGATCTGAACAAGTGTAAAGGCTTTGCCACATTCACCACATTTGTAGGGGTTTCTCCAGATTGGACACTCTGATGTTGAATAAGACCTGAGTGCCAATGAAAGCCTATGGCACATTATTCACATTTGTAGGGTTTCTCTCCAGTATGGATGATCCTGTGTCTAGCAAATTCTTTGGGAGAGTGAAAGGCATTGCCACATTCTTCACATTTGTAGGGTTTCTCTCCAGTATGGATGATTCTGTGTCTATCAAATTATTTGGGAGAGTGAAAGGCTTTGCCACATTCTTCATTTGTAGGGGTTCTCTCCATTATGGATATTTTGATGTCAAATAAGACCTGAGTGCCACTAAAAGGCTTTGCCACATTCTTCACATTTGTATAGTTTCTCTCTAGTATGGATGGTCTTATGTCCAGCAAATCCTTTATGAGTAAAAAGGATTTGTCACAGTCCACATTTTTAGGGTTTCTCAACAGTATGGATATTCTGATGTTGAATAATACCTGAGTGTCAATGAAAGGCTTTGCCACATTCTTCACATTTGTAGGGTTCCTCTCCAGTATGGATGGTCTCGTGTCTAGCAAAGCCTTTATGAGAGTGAAAGGCTTTGCCACATTTTTCACTTTTGTAGAGTTTCTCAACAGTATAGATATTCTGATGTCGAATAAGACTTGAGTGCCAATGAAAGGCTTTGCCACATTCTTCACATTTGTAGGGTTTCTCTCCAGTATGGATGGTCTTATGTCCAGCAAATCCTTGATGAGTGCGAAAGGTTTTGCCACATTCTTCACATTTGTAGGGTTTCTCACCAGTATGGATACTCTGATGTCAAATAAGATGGGATGGTCAAACAAAGGCTTTGCCACATTCTTCACATTTGTAGGGTTTTCTGCAGTATGAATCATCATATGCTGTGCAAGGTTTGAATTACAATGAAAGGATTTGCCACATTCTTTACATTTTTTGGGTTTCTGTCCAGTATGGATCATGTTATGCTGAGCAACTTCTGAATGAGTGTGAAAGGCTTTACCACATTCTTCACATTTGTAGGGTTTCTCTCCAGTATGGATACTCTGATGTCAAGTTAGATGGGACTGCCAATGAAAGGCTTTACCGCATTCTTCACATTTGTAGAGTTTCTCTCCAGTATGGTATCTTTGATGTTGAATAATATTTGAGTACTGATGAAAGACTTTGTTGCATACTTGACATTTGAAGGGTTTTTGTGCAGTATGAATTCTCTGATGGTGAATAAGATAATACCAAGTAAAGGTTTTATCACATTCTTTACATTTATAGAGCTTCTCTCTACTATGAATTTTGTGTTGTTGTGAATGACATGAGTAATATTAAGGGCTTGGCCACATTTTTCACTTTTGAAGGCTCTCTCTCCACTCTGTATTCTGTCATGTCTGTATTCTGTCATGTCTACTTTGATAAGATGATTTCCTAAACACTTTCCCACATCTACTGTGTATGTTTCCTCTAATATATTTTTGATGATGGCCACATTTTGAGTCCTGGTTAAACATTTTGCTACATTCATGTTTGAAAGCCATTGCAGAAATATGAATACTCTGGTGGATAACAGATTTGAAGTGTTGTTGAAAGACTTTCCCACACTTGTTACTTTTGTAACAGTTATTTGCAATAGAACATCCTATCAACCCTTCACCCTTATGCACAGTTTCCCAATATTTTTTAAAGTGAAAGTTATTAAGGCCAAAACTTCCATATCTTCCCTTTGGCACTTTTGTAAATGACCCTTCTAGGCTCTTCTCTGGCAAAAGATCCTCAGTGTAATGTGAAGTCACACCTGAAAATCATGAAAATAAAAATTTATTTGATGTACTAGACTCAGGTGAATAACCTTTAAAAATCAAACATAATATTATGCCATTCTAAGGACTGAAGTGCAATGACAAGTAAAAAAATCACAGGATTTCACTTCTCCATAAATATATGTACTTAACAAAATACCACAAAGCCTTTGTGAGAACTCAAAAAACAGGTAAGACATTTCAGAATCCTGAGTGAGCACAGTGTTAAAAGGAGTTACACGGAAGAAGTTTAGTAATTTTGTCACCATAATCTCTCTTCCTTCACAATACAGCACGATGCAGTCATATTAAAACTTCTAACTCTTGATTTCTTCCTCAGGGTATAGCAGGAGAGTGGAGCATGTGTCCACACTTCTGCCCTTTGGGCATTTGCCCAAAGCTGGTTTCTGTTCCAATTTACACAGTGCTAAAAGATGGTGGTACACTTTGGATAACAGGACACGTCTGTTTAGACTAAAGGAAAATTATTCTTTTAGCCCCAGACAGACTACAGTACCATAGAAAGACCACAGAAATAGCAAATAACTCTGAGGCCTTCAAAGGAAACATGGTCAAACTATTTAACTGGAAGAGTACACGTATAATTCTAGAGAAGATACATCCTGAAAAGAGGTATGAGGCTCCCAGAATCTAACTTACTGATTTGTGCCACATTTATCTAGAAAAAGAAAATCCATAAACATTATGACAGTTAGATTGTCAAATATTCTAATGCAAACAAAGTATCCCAAAGCACACAAATTATCAGGAAAAGGACTCAATTTAGGTACAACAGCAACAAAAATCCAGAATTCAACCCCAATGAATGGGAGACAAACACAGACCCTGACAAAGAATTCAAAATGCCAACTTAATAAGCTATAAAGAATACAGATAACCAAACAAAACCAGGAAAAAAGATTTAAAACTATTAAAAATAAGAATTTGTGGAGCTGAAAATTGCAAAAAAGTCTGAGAAGTTTTAAAATGAAATGAAGAAAAATAGGAAAATCAACAAATTTATTGAACTCAAACTAGGATAATCACAAACTTACGGTCACAAAAGCTACTATCAAAGTTTTGGGGTAAATGTGTTGGCTCATACCTGAAATCCTAGCACTTTCCAAGGCCAAGATGAAAGAACTTCCTCAGTGAGGGTTTGAGACCATCCAGGCAAGCATGCTGAGACCTCGCATTTTAAATAAATCAAAAAATTATCTTGTAGCCTGGTTCGTTGGTTCAGCCTGTAATCCCACACTTTGGGAGGCCGAGGTGAGTGGATTGCCTGAGTCCGTGGGTTCAAGACCCACCTGGGCAACTTGGTGAGACTTTTTTCCTACAGTAAATCAAAAATTAACCGGGCATGGTAGTGCACACCTGTAGATCTAGCCACTTGAAAGGCTGAGCTGAAGGATCACTGGAAACCAGCAGGTCGAGGGTGTGGAGGCCGGGAGTGACCACTGCACTCCAATTTGGGTGACAGACTGAGACTTCAACACACACACAAAAAAAATTGTCTGACAATGGTGCCACACACCTGTATCCCCAGCTACTTGGATTGTTGAGGCACAGGGATCCCCTGACTCAGCAGGACAAAGCTATGGTAGCTGTGCCACTGCCCTCTAGCCTGGATGACAGATTGAGACATTTTGACAAAAAAAAATAAGATCCAAAAGGCACAGACAAGAATAGATGCTTATAAGAAAGGAAAAAAAATGATGTATTATGTACAACGATGCTTCCATGACATTATCAGAGAATTTTTCAGTAGAAATATTGCAGGTCAAAGAATTTTGGGTTATACAGCAAGCATGGTAAAAGAGTGAATCTACAAACCGAGACAACCATGTTAAGAAAAACTGTCTTTCAAAATTAAAAAAAACACTTTTCACAGTAAACAAAAATGGAAAAATTTGATCACTACTATCCCCCATGAAAAATGTTTGTTTGTTTGTTTGTTTTAGTTGGAGTCTTCTTCTATTGCCCAGACTGGAGAGCAGCAGCATGCTGATGGCAACCGAAGTCTCTACCTGCTGGGCTCCGATGTTCCTTCTGCCTCAGCCTTCCAAGTAGCTGTTACTACAGGCACACACTACCATGCCCGGCTAATTTTTGATTTATTGTAGAGACATGGTCTCACCAAGTAGAGGGGGTGGGTCTTGAACCTGCAGGGTCAGGCAATCCACTCTCCTTGGCCTCCTGAAGTGCTGGGATTACAGGCTGAGTCACTGAGCCCAGCCCACAAAAAGTGTTAATGGAAGTTCTCATTGAAAACTAAACATTCTAGAAAGCGTCACAAAATTAATTATAACTTTTACAAATGGTAAACAAAGGAAACACAAAAACATCTTGTAGTTATCTTTGTGGAGAGTGAGTCCCTTATAGTACAGGATTTTGACATCATGTAAGTATTCTAAAAACCTATCAGCACTCATGTTTCAGCTGGTCTCGTTGTGAGAGGCTGCACTACAGAAGAAGTATCCTGAGTTGTGGCAAACACATGACTGCTAAGATATGTATACTAACCAAAGTGAGCTACAGATTCAGCATAATCCTTGCCAAATTCACCATGCCACTTTTTCCAGAAATAACATCAACCCTTAAAAACACATCAAACCTCTAACATCCATGAAAATGCTACAGTAATTGAAAAAATTAAGTGCTGTTATAAGGCAGAGAGTTACAATGAAAAATAGACAGGAGAGAAATAAATCATCACATTTAGATTCACACAGAAGGGTTATTTGCACACTGCTATTTACTGCAACATTATTCACAACAGCTAACACTTGAAAACAAGTCAAACATCTTTCATCAAAGATGACAATTTCAAACACACTGACAATGGAATATTGTCCAGCCTTATAATAACAGGCTATCTCATAGTATATATATTTTGAATAAATCTGGAGGAGATTATTCTAATTGAAACAAATTGTCAGGGTGAGACCCATGCCACTAAACTGAAAATGTTTAACACAAAACAATGATATACAATCATTGATAAACGCATGATGAAAGTAGAAGAATTTCCATGACTACTCATCTAGAGAAAATGACCACTAACAAAGAATTATATAAATTATAACAAAAATAAAATGTATACAACCATACAAGTGCTTATATAAACTTGGCAAAAGACACGTTTCTAATTTATATTTCAATATTGCCCCCATTCTCTTAATTAGAACAGATTTCTACAAAGTTGAACATGGTATCTGAAGTCATATTAGGTTATCATTTTAACCATAATTAACAGATGCATGAACATAATTATCTGATGTGAGAAAAAAGAATGCTAAATCAACACAAAAATATGAATTTGTAGATAAATAAAAAGTAAAAATGAGAGAGAAGGTAACCCAGAGAATCAAGGATAAACACAGTTGCACTACTTAAACAGAACCCTTTTACAAACTACAATTTTCAACTTTGATTGGGCATTCATGAAAAACAGACATTATGAATCATTAGCATGTAATTAGATTAATGATATAGAAGAAAAAAGCAAACTACTCAAAAAGATTTGATGGAAAAATTTAAGGGCTAAGCATTTAAATGATACTACTGAATCTTTTTTACTATGTTATAAATATACGATGATATTTTTACACAAAAGGTAAAGTGGTAATTTAACGTAGGAATGTAGAAACACCTTACCTTTATAAATACTGGAGGCAACGTGAATATTATGAAACATGGTATAACATATTAGTGCATAAAGTGAACTATTGTGAATACATATTATTATTCAAATACAAACAGGTTGAGTAAAGTGAAAGGAAAAGGTAATGATAACATTTCACATGCAATAAATATAAAAATAAATATTAAAACAGGGTGGAAGTCTTAATAATTATCTATCTTACCTCTTACATGATATAAATTCAAGTGTATTATTTCAGACCTTTTAATTATTTGTTTGTTTGTTTATTTATTTATTTATTTATTTTGAGTTGGAATCTCACTCTGTCACCCAGACTGAAGTGCAGTGACAAGCTCCCAGTCATCGTAGCCTTTACCTGCTGGACTTTGGAAATCCTTCCACCTCAGCCTTCCAAGGAGACAGAACTACAGGCACACGCTACCATGCATGGCTAATTTTTGATTTATTGTAGAGACGAGGTCTCTCCAAGCTGCCAGGGTGGGTCACTAAGCTGCGGACTGAGGCAATCCACTTGCATCGGCCTCCCAAAGTGCTGGGATTATAGACTGAGCCACCAAGCCAGGCCTCAGACCTTTTAAAACCTAATATTATAGGTAAGCTTATCTACTGCAAATTAAAAACTAAAAGTAGAAAACTTAGTTCCAGTATGCTATATAACAAAAGAGCAAAAATTATAAAACAATAATTTAAAGGACAAAAAGTAACAACAAATTTTTTGCTATATGTTTGGTAATGTTTTAGGTTTACCTACAGCATTAATTTCTTTGGAAAGGCTAAGAGGTGAATATAAGATAGATGTTAAGACATTTGGCCTGACAATGCTTCGTTAGATGACACTAAAAGAATAATCAGCAATAAGAAATGCAAACCTAACTACTCAAAGTTAAAAACAATCATCATGATAGAAAAAAAGCAATGAAGTAAAAGTGTCTCATAAAGAATGAAAATATATATTATCCTGTGACCAGCAATCCCACTTGTGAGTGTGTATTGAAAGATACAAAGCAGAATCTGAGTAAGATATGTGTGCAACCATGTTTATGGCAGCATTATTGACAAAAGGTGGAAGCAACCTAAATGTCCTTCAGAGAATGAATGGACAGAGAAAATGAGGAACCCTTAAAAAAAGAAATCCTAGCCAGGTTCGGTGGCTCAGTCTGTAATCCCCTGCCTTCGGAGGGTGAGGTGAGTGGATTGCCTGAACCCAGGGGTTGGAGACCTGCCTGGGCAACTTGGTGAGACCTCATCTCTACAATAAATCAAAAAAATTAGCTGGGTGTGGTAGCACACACCTGTAGTTCCAGCTACTTGGAAGGCTGAGGTGGATGAATCACTGGAGCCCAGCAGGTCGAGGCTGTGGTGGCCAGGAGAGGCCACTGTACTCCAGTCTGGGTGACTGAGTGAGACTCCAACTCAAACAAAAAGAAATATTTTCATGTCTTATGTAGGGATAAATCTTGTGGACTTATGTTAATATAAATAAGACAGTATCAGCTGGATGTGGTTGCTCATGTCTGTAATCCCAGCACCTGAACCCAGCAGTTCAAGACCCACCTAGGATGTACAGAATGTCAAGACTTCGTGCATTCAAAACTAAAAATAAAAAACATCTGGCATGGAGGCACCAATCTGTCTTCCCAGTACTCAGGAGGCTGAGGTGGAGTGGTCATCTGAGTCAAAGAGTTCAAGGCTGTAGGAAGCCTTACTTGAGCCAACACACTCCCACCTGGGTGACAGAGACCACGACTCACAAAATAAAACAAAACCTTAACAAGAATTTGGAAAACGTACTTGATAATGATATTGTTCTTAGTAATCACTTTTTTTTTTATGATTACAGGAACAAAAGCAAATATAAACAAGCTGGTAACATCAAACTAAAAAGCCTCTGCATGGTAAAGGGAAGAGGAACAAGCCCTACAGAACACAAGAAAATATCTGCAAACCGTACAGCTGATGAGATGCTAATATCCAAAATGCAAAAATTTTACACAAATCAAAGGTAAAAACAAGTAAATTATAATCACCTGACTAAAAATCGACCCAAAATGAATAGCAATTTATCTAATGAGAACATACAAATTGCCAACAGGCATATGAAACAGTGTTCAATGACACCAATAGAGGCAATTTCAAATCAGCACAATGATGTTATATTATCTCACACCTGTCACAATGGTTAATATCAACCAGAAGAGAGAGAACTTTTGATAAATGTGACAAAAAACAAAATCCTGTATATTGTTGGTAAGTTTAAAATTGACAGAGTCAAATAAAAATCATTATCAACATTCTTTTTAACATAAAAATAAACTACCATGGAACACAGAAATCCCTTTTCTGGGTATAGAACCAAAGGAAATAAAATCAGTATCAAAAAAAAGAACATGCACCCCTATGTTCATAGCAGCATTTCTCAAAATGTCCAAGTTTGAAATCAACCTAAATATTTGTGGATTCAGTGTTGATTAAGAAAATATTGTATAGATACACAATTGAATATTATTCAGTCAAAAAACATTTAAAGAATCCTGCAATTTCAACCTTATGGATTAAAATGTAAGACATTATGCTAACCGAAGTGAGACAGGAACATGCACACAAAGATTGCATGACAACGGGTACAGTGGTTCAAGATTGTAATCCCAACACATTGGAAGGCTGAGGAAAGAAGATTGCCTGAAATCAGGGGTCAAGAACAGTCTGGGCACCTTGGTGAGACACCATAACTACAATAAATAAAAAAACTCTGGTGTGGCTGCATGCTCCTGTAGTTCCAACTACTTGGAAGACTGACATGGAAGGATCACCTGAACCCAGCAGCAGTATGAGGTGGTCATTAGCATGCCACTGCACTCCAGTCCAGGTGACAGAGTGAGACTCCAACTTGAGAATAAAAAAAATTCTACATGATCTCACTCATACGTGGAATCAGAAAACATTGCACTCATAGAGGAAGAAAGTACAATGTGGTCACCAGGGTCTGCAGGTGGGAAAATGGAGATGTTTCCTTTTCTTTTTCTTTTTTTTTTTTTCTTGGTAGAAAGGAGTTTATTTCTGAGTTTGAATCCAGAGACGATGTTTTCCAGTGATTATAAAATTTCAATTATAACTGAGTTTTAGGGAACTAATGTATAACATAGTGACTTACAGTTAATAATGATGTCTCGTATGTTTAGAAAATTTGCTAAAGTAAAAGACGTTATGGTTTCTCCTTACAAAAGACAAAAATGGCAACTACTTGAGGGGAATGATATGTTCATTAACATGATAGTAATCATCATTTCACAGTGCATATGTATATCAAATTGTTACATTATTCACAACATATGGTTATACATTTTATGTATAAAAAAATCAGATGTAGCTGGGATTGGTAGCTCACCCTGTAATCCCAGCACTTTGGGAGGCTGAGGTGAGTGGATTGCCTGAGCCTGCAGGTTCAAGACCCACCTGGGCAACTTGGCGAGACCTCATCTCTACAATAAATCAAAAATTAGCCGGGCATGGTAGCGCGCGCCTGTAGTTCTAGTTACTTGGAAGGCTGAGGCGGAAGGATCGCTGAAGCCCACCAGGTCAAGCATGCAGTGACCAGAAGCATGCCACAGCACTCCAGTTTCCATGACAGAATGAGACTTCAACTCAAAAAAAAAATCAGTTGTTAATCACACATACATAAACAATGTGTACGTGCATTTCTATATATGAATATATGTAAGCTTGTCCTGAGCTTCATACTAAAAAAAGAAAATTATAAGAGTTATCAAGACACAAGATTACATGTGGGAGTTTAATATGTTTACCTCTCAGTCTGTAATCCCAGCACTTTGGGAGGCCAAAGCGAGTGAATTGCCTGAGCCCACGGGTTAGAAACCCGCCCGGGGAACTTGGCAAGACCTCATCTCTACAATAAATCAAAAACTAGCCAGGCATGGTAGCGCGCACCTGTAGTTCCAGCTACTTGGAAGATTGAGGAGGAAGGATCCCCGGAGCCCAGTGGGTCGAGGCTGCAGTGGCCGGGAGTGTGCCACTGCACTCCAGTCTGGGCAACAAAGTGAGACTCCAACTCAAAAATATATATATATGTATGTTTACCAATCCTCTATGTGATATAGTATACTTAAACATTTGAATATACAGAAAAATTACCAATCTCAAATCATACTAAAAAATTATAATTAAACTAAAATAACAGGATTTCTTCTATTAAGAGAGATAGTTTGTGTTCTGGTAGAAATATGGAGTATGAGTTTAAATGAAATCATTGGAAATCTCCCTAGGATAGAAATTCATAAAGTAGAAAACATGTGACATCTGTCTGGAGAGTTCTTAAAATTCTCAATCAAATAATAAAATCGCTACTCTCACATATTTCCAACCATGATGCAAAAAGAAACTTAAAAAATATTTTGATGTGTATTTCCAAATAAATAAGTAGATATTTGCACATCTCCAAAAGCTTCATAAAGGTAGTCAGATCACACGATTAAGTGGACTTTGATTTCCACTGCACACTAAAAGGAAATCACTGAAAAAGAAACAGAGTTTCTGGAGAATTTCAGAACAAGGAATAGATGTCTCTTTGTGACAGCAAGAGAAAGAATACCAGGCTTCTCAGAAACCATTTCCATTGGAGCAGACCACCTTCCCAGAGCACATTTCAAGCTCTGCTCCCTCAACCTGCATCATCTGTTTCAACATTCCCACCTACTTGGAGGTTTGGCTAATGTGCTGTGTTTCTTCACATCCCAGGGCCCTTTCCTTTGCTCCAGACATGTGATCAGTTCTGGCTTAGAGACAGCAAGTCCTGTTTAATTAGAAAAGTAAAACATGACTCTTGCTGGGATTCTTCAATTACAAACCTAGTATTGTGACCAGTAGAGAACACATTTTATTAGATTATAGAAAATTAACCCCAAAATACTGTTTCCCAATAAAACCTTTAGAACATTTAGATCGAATTTTAAATGTGTGAGTTCCTTTTTATATTAAGTTGGAGTCTCACTCTGTCACCCAGTCTGGAGTGCAGTGGCTGGCTCATGGCCACCCCAGCATTGACCTGCTGGGTTCAGGTGATTCTTCCCCCTCAGCCTTCCAAGTAACCGGAACTACAGGTGTGAGCTACTACACCCAGCTAGTTTTTTGATTTATTGTAGAAATGGGGTCTCACAACATTACCCAGGTTGATCTGGAACCCATGGGCTCAGGCAATCCTCTCACCTCACCCTCCCAAAATGCTGACATTACAAGGTTGAGCCATTCCATACTTGTCCTTAAATTTATGAGTTCTTAGTTCAGCACTAGTGAGTCAAAAAATTGTGGCAGCAATTGGAATGAGATGTGGGCAATAATATTCCCTGCCACTAAATTTCTGAACTTATCAATTAGAAGGACACTGGTCAATTCAAAATAGAGAGTGGTTCAGGTCAAAATGAAACATCTTTAATTTCTCCTTTTCTATGCTAACAAATCATCAACTTTTCTTCGATAGCAGGAATCTGAAACTCATTCATGCAAAGCAGAAATTCTCAGAGAACATTCTGCAAAGGAAGGACATAAAATCCTTAGTATGAAATAGGGATTGTGTGTGAGAGCTACCTTACCCAGGAAAACCAGGTTTCTGTGGTTTTCTAACATCACGGTCCTGTACAATATTCGCTGAGGGGGGTCCAGGCATTCCCACTCCTCTGGAGAGAATTCTATGGCCACATCCTTGAATGTCAACAGCCCCTGAAAACAACAGCAACACATATTTATGAAGTCACCATGGCCTTTAGGTAAAGCAAGGGTGAAGACAACAGGGTCCAGCTGTAATTATAATATGACTGCTATAATTATGCAATAAGATAATTTGTAACACGGAAATATCTTCTAATGCATTAAGTGTGAGAAAAAAGAGGAAGTATAATCCACTCAGCCAGTGTAGACACTCTATTTTTGTGAGTGACACAGCAAAAATTTGGACGCGAATGTAGGCACCTCTTGATCTTGGCCCCCCTCTGCCCCACATCCTGGATAAAAATTTAAAAAGCACACAGGATCCAGGAGAGGGTCTTTAGGACTCCCTCCTCTCATTCCCTTGGTTTGAATGTCCCTATTAAATAAAGTCACATCGCCTGCTTCTACTCCTTATCTCGACAGAACCGGGTTTAGACTTGGTGACAAAAATGCCCAATGACCCTGATGACAGAACCTGAAGATTTCCTCCTAGATAATTCAGATGAGGCGACTGCGGGGCTGTCACCCACCAGCACCTGCTCATGTCTGGCTTCCCCTTGCTCCTTCTCAAATCCTTTCCTCCCAGGCCTCCGGGATCCCCACACCACGAGTCCTGGTTGGGGTTTCTGGACTCACAACCCACTGTTGGCCCAAGAGGACTCCTTAACGCTCTGACAGAGCCGCCATTTAACTCCGGGGAGGAGAGAGGGACCGAGCCAGGATCACAGCCTCCCCCTCCCCGTACCGGTCCCCCATGCAGGTCGAATCCTCCCCCTGACCCTCCCGGTTCCCGCACACTGGGAGGTGGGAAGCTGCACAGAGATCGCTGAGCAGGCCGCGTCGCTGGGGGGTCAAGACCCCGGGATCACGGCTCAGGCCCACCTACGACGAGGGGACCGGGCCGAGCCACTGACGGGGATGGATCCAGGCTCGGAGCTGACGGGGAGGCCGCACACCCTCCATTTCCGGCCTTCCAGGTGTCTTAGCGTCCTCCCTACGAATCTCCCAGGACCTGCATGTTACAGGGAAACACAGGCTGAGGCAAAGATACGCGAGGCTGATGTAGAAGAAGAGCAGCGGGGACAAACCAGCTTTGTGCGCATGAGCAGGTGACTGAGACCCGGTTAGAACCGGAAACCACCCCCTCACTTCCGGTTCCTGTCTGATTGGCCAGTTCAAACCCCAGCAACATTTGATTGGATAAAACTTCAGGCCCTCTGGTCTCGAGTGACAGTACATGAGGTCAAACACGGGCTGCATGAAGCAAGAGAATGTTGGGTTTTCTCCCAGCACCGGAATGTGGAGGGGAGATGTGGGGTTGTGGGCCCCTTGCAGGGCTTGCTGGGAACATTGGCGTCTACATGGCTTCCAGTTGGTGGGTGGCGGAGCTGCAGGACTACAATCCCAGCGTGTCCCTGGAGAGGGAGTGTTGACCTGCAGTCCAGCCACCCACCAACCATCTTGCCCTGAAAGAGCCCGCAAGCCTCCTTCCCCAACCCTTCTGCCCAGACTGGCCTTGTCTCCTGAGCCTGCGCACAGAGCTGGTTGTCCTCGCTGCAGTGTCCACCACTCCGGCACCCCCGCATGTCTTCCCTTCAACTTCTGTCGCCCAGTGACCTGCAGGACGTGGGAGTCCTTGGCAAGGATGCCGGGATATTCGAAAGCTGGGAGAAGATGAGTATGACGAGATTGTCTCGAGAGGGGGAGTGGATGGACTCCGATGACCCGGTTGTGGAGGGACCGGCCTCCCCCTCATCTCCGACAGTGGACACGTCCCCTCCGGCAGCTGGGCCTGGTGCCCTCCGTGTAGGTGAGACTAGGCTAGGACCCTGGGAACTTGTCCCTTCCGCGACCTCACCAGCTGAGCCCTCTGCGTCCAACTCCTCTCACCACGTGTTTGGGACCTGAAAGAGTCGTGGGGAGGATCCGAGCCAGGTGCGGGGCCCACAGGGAGAGGATCTAGGGTACTGTCCCCTTACCTCCTCTCTCCTCCCCAAGGTTACATCACAACGTTGAGGGAAAATTTCTCTCGTTATGGCTGTGGAAATCAATACACTTCCACCAACAGTGTGGTAGATTCATTGTTGAATTTTACAGGTGTATGAAAATATGCATTACACTTTTTTTTTCTTTGAATCAGTCTCACTCCGTCGATCAGGCTGGAGTGCATTGGCACATTCACGGCCACTCCAGCATCAACCTGCTGTGCTCTGGTAATCCTTCCACCTCAGCCTTCCAAGTAACTGGAACTACAGGTATGCACTACCACACCCGGCTAATTTTTTTTTTTAATTGTAGAGAGGAGAGGTAGCCAATGTGCCTGGGCTGATCTTGAACCCACGGGCTCAGGTGATCTACTCACTACGGCCTCCTGACACTGCTGATAATACTTTCAATAATTTTTTTTTAATGCTGAGTTTAGTAATAAAAATATAACTCTCCATGGAATAAGAATGAATTGAGTCATATAGGATTGGCTCCAGTTTCCCATTGCTTGGGTAAATAATGAGGAGTAGGTCTGGAGAAACACACTGGTAGATAACAGGTTTACCACCATATTACAAAGCCACTAGAAAAAACACATCAAGTGGTCAATGTCCCTCCACTCTAGAAACTTCCATCTGTCGTAAAAGGGTAAATAGTTGAATCACCATCACATGATCAGTACAAAGAAGGGAGCTGTCCATGGTACATGACTTTTTGTTTTTGGTCGCTCCGATGCTACTGCTTAAGAGCATTCACAGACAGAATTGTTGCTGTTTCATTATTAGTATTTCTGTTGGTTTGCCCTTGTTAATTATAACCATATTGGTTTTCTTTGTCTGTTGCTTTCTCGGTTGTGCCCAGGCTGGAGTGCAGTGGGACACTCATGGCCACTGCAGCCTTGACCTGCTGGCCTCAGGCAATACGTCCACCTCAAACTTAAGGCATGTGCCACCATGTCCAGTTAATTGCTTGATTTATAGCTGAAATGAGGTTGTGCCAAGTTACCCAGGCTGGTCTGGAATCCCTGGGCTCAGAGAATTCTCTTTCCGCAGTCCCCCAAAGTACTGGAATTACAGACATGAGTCATAGCACCCAGCTATCCCCCACGTGATTCTAACATGGAGACATTGTCAAACTGAGGGTTGCCAGATATGTTCATGAAAACTGAGTTCAGAAGGGAGGTCACCTGTTCTGCTCTGCTTGGGTTTGGTCAGGCAGATAAGCCAGTGGGGCCATATATTCGTTGCTGTAGCAGAAATTGCCAGTGTTTCTGCCAAGAGAGGGCACTTGTGGGAAGGAAAGAATTTACTCACATGTTGCACTCCTTGTAGGAGCTCACTGTTTTTGAACGAGTCTCCTGTGACAAAAGACAGAGAGATGTAGACTTTAGCACCTTTTCTGGACACTCCTGCCTGTGGGTGTGGTGGTAGCAAGGAATATGCCTTTATGTTAAAGGCATATTCTGACTGTACATCATAGCTTATTCTAGGAATCCTATCACTTAGTGAGACAGAGGTGAGAGGATTGCTTGAGCCCAGGAGTTTGAGACCAACCTCTACAACATAGCATATTCATGTCACTATAAAAATAATGGAAGAAAAATTAGCCAGGAGTATTTTAGCAAAGGCCCGTAGTTCCAGCTACTTTGGAGGCTGAGATGGAAGGATTGCCTGAGCCCAGGAGTTCAAGGCTGTGGTGAGTAATGATGGTGTCACTTCACTTCTGCCTGGGTGGCAGAGTGAGATTCTAACAAAAAATAAATACATTCAATTTAATTTTAAGATAAATAAAGGCATATTTTCAACATGTAGGTGTGACTTGTCCAGATCATCTCACCTGAAAAGAAATCCCAGAGGGCCAGCTTGGGTGGCTCAGGCTATAATCTAGCACTTTGGGAAGCCAATGAAGGGGACTGCCAGAGCCCTTGGGTTCGAGACCAACCTGGGCAAATTGGCAAGACCTGGTCTCTACAATGCGTTAAAAATTGGACAAACATAATTCAGCCTGTAGTTACGGCTACTTGGAAGGCCGAGACAGAAGTATTGCCTGAGCCCAGCAGGTCATTGCTGGGGTGGTTATGAGCATGTCAGTGCCCTACAACCTGGATGAAAAAGTGAGACTCTGATTCAAAAAAAAAAAGAAAAGAAAAGAAATCCCAGAGAAGTTGGAAGAAAAGGAAAAAAATGCCTGGTTCTCATGTAAATGTGTTCCAGGTCAGAAAGACTCTTTTATAAACCTCACTGCTACTTGTGATGGTCTTGCCTAATGAATATTTTTCATCTATTTTTATTCTTCCTGATATTCAAGGACTTTGAAGAACGTGTCTTCCTATATACCAGAGGTCCCACTGTTCTCAGCATCCACACTGCTTAGTTGCCACAAACTGTTCTCACCATGAATATATGATCTGCAGTATTAAAAATGTTCCCTTGAGCCGGGCTCGGTGGCTCAGCCTGTAATCCCAGCATTTTGGGAGACTGAGGTGAGTGGATTGCCTGAGCCCACGGGTTCAAGACCTGCCTGGGCAACTTGGCGAGACCTCATCTCTACAATAAATCAAAAAAATTACCTGAGCGTAGTGCACACCTGTAGTTCTGCTACTTGGAAGGCTGAGGCAGAAGCATCGCCAGAGCCCAGCAAGTCGAGGCTGCAGTGGCCGGGATCGAGTGACAGAGTGAGACTCCAATTCAAAAAAAAAATTTCCCTTGTGGTAGGGGAACATGGAAAGGTGTGGATAACCAAGCTTCCCATTAGAAATGGGTAGATCCTCAGATACAAGCAAAGGATGAGAATGTGTATGATTAAGATTTCACATGATGTTTCATTAGCTCCATGATGAACACGGTTAATAGCATGCACATTTACACAGGATGGCAGTTACTGCCCAGAACAAAAAAATGTCTGAATAAAGAATTATTAGAAGAGAATTGTTCTTTAGGATGCTAAAAACAAACAATATAAACACACTTTTTGAGATTACACACCATAGGAGAGACCTGTACATGAATTTCAGCCTAAGATATGTTTCTTTATTATTAGATTGATATTAAAATATACTTTTTTTGGTCTATATTATCTCATCATGGATGTTGTGTTACACCTGTATGCATTGGCAACTGACACCAATTTGTCCCAGCTACTTGGGAGGCTATGGAGAATGCATCCATCAGGTCAGGAGATCGAGGCTGCAGTGAGCTGTGAATATGCTGCTGCACCCCAGCATGGGTAAGAGAATGAGACTCCCCAACTGAAAAGAAAAGTGTGGAAGCTCAGGTGAATTAAATCTCCTGAATCAAATTTTGTATTTTAAGAAGATAATCAGTTCATTGTTGTACACATTAAAACTTGATGAGGACATTCCAACCTACTGTGAATTTTCCCTCTGAGCAGCACATGCAACTTATTCTGTGTGATGTAAAGATAACACTCAAAATTGTACATCCTTGTATTGATGCCCAAATTCATGTTGTATCATTCTCAAAATAGAGTGTGTAGACTGGCTGAGTGGAATTTATTTCATTTTTTTTCTCAGACTTAAGAAATTAGAGAATATTTCTATGTTACAAATTATCTTATTGCATAATTCTAGTTGTCATCTGGATCCTGGACAATTTTTTTTATTTATTGTGGAAATGAGGTCTTGCCAAGTTGCCTGGACCAGTCTACAACCTGTGGCTCCATCAATCCTCTCACCTCATGCTGGGATTATAGACATGAGCCACTGCACCCAACCTTAGATATTTATTTTTTTCCAGATATCTACTATATCATGCCTGAAATTTTTAAAAAACTTTTCAACCCCTATTGATAAAATACATTTTATGGTAAGTGAACAACAGGAGCTGAAATAAGTGGATGCATTTTTTTAAAGGGTATAAACCCAGGTAGGAGAAGCACTGACACACAGACAAGACTGAATCAAGTCAGGTCATCCTATGACTTGGGATGTCCTCTTTCACAGTCCTGCTAACTGAAGTGCCTGGTGACTACACTCTCAGGAAACACTGAACTTGCTCTCCCGTGTGCCTGAGAGGCCTCATGTGGGTTTTTACACCTTCTCACTAGGTGAGATATTTTATAATTTTGGATTTTTTTATTCCTTTCACAAGTGAAACTTAATCCAGAATGAAAGTAGGGACTCCAAGAAACTTAGAATAAACTTAGTTCACATTTTGCCCCACCATCACCATTTTTCCTTAGACTGACATGCTTTGAATCAATCACAGGCTAGACATAGATAATTTCCAATAGGCAGGTTTTAGGAGAATTTTAGACATCTTAAGATTACATTTTTCTGTAGGCCAAGAGGCAGCCCACCTCATTCCCCTCAATAAATCTGCATCAGATGCAAAACCAGGGCAACCCAACAGCCCAACCTTTCAACTCAATGTTTACATATTAATCTCTAGGAAACTTTCAGGTTGCTCATCAAGGGGGAATCAAAAATCATCTCTTGAATGACTAAAGCCATAGAAATTGTAATAAGACCAGTTTTCTGTCAAGAAGTTTGTGGGTTGCAAACATCTCACAAGTCTCCTGTTGGAAAACCCCTTCCCCTTGACTCCTCCCATCTATCCCATCACCTGAGGGCATGAGATGCTAATGTCTGGCAACCAGCAAAATATAAAACTCATATGACTACAGTCTACATCAAAGACCCATGGTCCTGGACATTCCTGTGGGCTTAAACCCCCTTTCCCCAAAGTCCTTTAAAAAACCCAATTCTGGGCCCTTTCACGCTTCACTTGCCTCTGACCCTTTCCAATCTGTGAAAGGTAGTTAATAAACTTTACTTCATTCTACTTTCTTCTTTGTTGCAATCTTGCACAATTCCTATGACAACAGTCTACCTTGTGTCAGTTTATGCTTTCACAGAGGACAGGAATCATTTCTACCTTTTCCCCTCAATACCAGCAATGTGTGTGAAAATGCAAAGAAACCACTCACCTAATCAACTTAAATGTATTTCTTATAAATTGCTATCTTGGAGGAAGACAAATCTTAGACTAAAACAACAGCGAATGTAAATGTGAAATGTCAAAATAAGGCAGGGTAGCTAGCACACAGGTAAGACATCAATCGATACATTTCCCATAGGCTGCATTCAGACATTTAAAAATTTCCCATAGGAAGCATTCAGACATTTTAAAATTACATTTTACTGCCGACCAAGTAGGCAGCCTTTCTCATCTTTTGGCAAATCAAAAGAAAACCCCATAAGATGTAAGAATACAACAACCCATAATAATAATCACTAAGAGCCAGGCTCGGTGGCTCAGCCTGTAATCCCATGCCTTTGGGAGGCTGAGGTGAGTGGATTGCCTGAGCCCACAGGTTCGAGACCCCCCTGGGCAGCGAGACCTCATCTCTACAATAAATCAAAAAATAAGCCAGGTGTGGTAGCATATGCCTGTAATTTTGGCTACTTGAAAGGCTGAGGCGGAAGGATTGCCAGAGCCCAGCAGGTGGAGGCTGTGGTGCCCGGGAGTGGCCATTGCACTCCAGTCTGGGTGACAGAATGAGACTCCAACTCAAAAAATATATATATACATATAATGACTAAGAATCTTTCAGGCTGAGTTTGGTGGCTCATGCCCATGATCCCAACACTTTGGGAGGTAGAGATGACAGGGGATTTCCTTAGCATACAGTTTCCAAACCATTCGCAGCCACTTGGTGAGCCCTCGACACAACAATAAATAAAAAAATTAGCCAGGCATGTTGGTGCACACATGTGGTTTCATCTACTTGGAAGATTGAAGTGGACGGATTGCAAGCAGGTCAAGGCAGCTTTGGCCACGAGCGTGCCATTGCACTACAGGTAGAGAAAACAGTGAGACTCCCACTAAAAAAAAATAAAAGCCAGGCTCGAGAATTCAAGTTGTACTTCCAGCACTTTGGGAGGTCAAAGCGAGAGGATTGCCTGAGTCTGTGGGTTTGAGACAAGCCCGGGCAATTTAGTGAGACCTCGTCTCTACAATAAATAAAAAGTTAGCCAGGTTTTGTAGCACATGTCTGTAGTTCACATAATACAGGAGGTGGCCAAAAAATTATTGATTAATACGTTATGTGACAGAGTGAGATTCCAACTAAAATATATATATATACTCAAGTTTTTTATCATATAAACAAAAATCTGAGTACTACATGTACTCATAAGTGGATGGTGAACAATTATCAGAATACTATAAGAAAGAGGGATACTGCCATGGTGGGGGGTATAACATAAATAAGTGTATACAAACTTTACATGTACAATGACCACTTATGACCTAACCCTGAATTTTACCCTTCATTTTATTTTATTTATTTATTTATTTTTGAGTTGGAGTCTCACTCTGTCGCCAAGTCTGGAGTGCAGAGGCACATTCCCAATCACCACAGCCTCATCCTGCTGGGTTCTGGTGATTCTTCCACCTCAGCCTTCCAAGTAGCTGGATCTACAGGTGCACACTACCACGTCCAGCTAATTTTTGACTTACTGTAGAGATGAGGTCTCCCCAATTTGCCCAGGTGGGTCTCGAACCCGCGGGCTCAGGCAATCCACTCACCTCAGCCTCCCCAAGTGCTGGGACTACAGGCTGAGCCACCAAACTGGCCATACCCAACATTTTAAAATAAAAATAATAGGAAAAAAGAAAGAGAAAACCACAGAAACCTGGTGTCCCTGGATGAGAAACATATCAACACAAAATTTCTATCCCATACTAAGGACTTCAAGTTATTTCTTTGTAGAAAAATCAAATTTGAATAGAAATGTAAAAACTATTAGAAGCATTGTGTCAGCATTTTGCAACATTACATCATGATCAAGCTCCCTCTACGGCAGGGATGCTTAGGAGATTCAGCAATTGGGAATCCATCAATACAATTAGTCACATTAATAAAATCAATGAGAAACCGGGCTACACAGTTTTAAAGTAGAATAAGACATATATGAAGGCTGAGCATGGTGACTTACACCTATAATCCCAAAACCTTGGGTGATAGAAGTGAGAGGATTGTCTGAGTCTTTAGGTGCAAGAACACCTTGGACAACTTGACAAGACCTCATCTCTACAATAAATCAAAAAGTTAGCTGAGCATGGTGGTGTGTGCTTGTAGTTCCAGCTACTTGAAGAGTTGAGGTGGAAGATTCACCTGAGCCCAGTAGGTCCAGGCTGCAGGGGCTGGAGCGTGCCTCTACACTCTAGCCTGGATGGCAGTGTGAGACTCCAATTTAAAAAAAAACAAAGAGGCTTGCATGCTGTAAAATCATGACATTCCAGTAGGAAAAAAGACACAGTCCCTGACCTGGAACACATTTACCTGAGAAGCAGCCATTTTTGCTTCATCCTCCTGAGCATTTCTTTTCAGGTGAGAGTATCTGGACAAATCACATCTACATGTTGAAGATATGCCTTTATTTTTTAAAAATTAAATTAAATGTATTTTATGAGTCTAAGTCTCACTCTGCAACGCAGGCAGTTGTGAAGCATCCCCACACAGCATCTCACAATCTTGACCTCCTGAGCTCAACAGATTCGTCCTTCTCAGGCTCCCAAAAATCTGAAATTATAGGCTTGCGTGACCACTTTTGGCTAAATTGTTTCAGCTTAGCTACATGGATGTGCTATGTTGTCCAGGTTAGCCTCAAATTTCTGGGCTCAAGCAATCCTCTCCCTTCTCTCTCTCTCTGACCTGGATAAAAACCCAAAAGAGCACACTCAACCCAAGAGGGGTCTTTAGGACACAGGGCCCTCATCTTCTCGGTTTTAATGGTTTTCTAAATAAATTCATAGTCCCTGCTCCAACTTCTTTTCTTGACTATGGCTCTCCCACCAGGGAGATCAGGTTTGGACCTGGTGACAAACTGCCAATGACCCTGATGACTAGTCCTAGGGATTTCCACCTGGATATTCCAAATCAGGCGATTTCAGGGTTGTCACTCACCAGCACCAGCCCATGGCCAGCTTCCCCTGGCCCCTTCTCCAAGCCTTTACTCCCAGGTCCTCTGGAAGCCCAGACCACGAGTCCTGACTGGGGCTTAGGAATTCACGATCCACTGTTGGCCCAAGGGAACTCCTTAACACTGTTCTGGGGCATTCATTTACCTTCTAGGAGGAGAGAGGGACAGTTCCAGGACCACAACCCCTTCCCCCAGGGGCCCCCATGTGGGTCAGAACCCCACGACACTCCTGGGTCCCACACATCCAGAGCACAGGGTTGCCTGGTAAGGCCTCCAATGGGGAGAGGTCACCATGGGGACAGGACCCTGGAGACCGGACCAGACCCACCCTATGCAGAGGGGACTGGGGCCGAGCTGCTGGCAGGGACAGGTCAAAGAGCAGAACTGAGGAGGGGGCCAGTCTGACCCAGCCGGGTCATCCGGGTCCATCCTGCCTCTCAGTCTCACACGGACACTGATACTCACCATCTCCCGGCTTCTGGGTGTCCCAGCATCCTCCCTACTGATTCCCCAGACCTGCATTTCACAGGGCGAAAAGAGAAGAAGTAACGACACGCGGCTCTCTCCAAGATAATCCAGCACTTCCACAGGCCCAGAAAACAAAAAGCCCGGTCAGAGCCTGGAACCCGCCCCCTCACTTTGAGATCCTTTCTCATTGGGCAGTTTCTGAACTAGAATTCGCTGATTAGATAAGGCTACAAGCCAGCACATGTTCTTGGCTACAGACCACCATTCTGATCTTGAATGACAGCAGATGCCATCCAACGATGCTGGAGGAGGCAAGAAAAAAGAAAAGCACATTTTTGATTGTAGCATTTTGAGGCTGAATTGCATTTCTGCACCAGAAATTGGGGGGAGGAGCAGGATGTGCCATGGTTTGCAGAGCTGCTGGGAACTGTAGCACAAGAATGAGGCCTGTTGGCTTGGTTGCTGGGCTGCAGGACTCCGTCCCAGTCTGCGGAGGCAGCAAAACACTTCAATGTACCCTGTGAGTAGTTTCAAGAGGAGTCCACATTTTTGCACTGCTGGGGAAATCCACATCCACCTGAAAGGCACAGGGAACAGTCAGAAGGGCGTCTCCTGAGATGGCGCTAAAACACCATATGGAACCAAAGACAACAAAGGCCCTAAGCTCCTGCTCTTCCCGCGTGCGTGAAACTTAAACCTGTACACAAATATTATCTTCCTATAGGAATACTACCTCATAGCTCCCTCCAATAAAGACCCTAAGATGGCACTGGCC
>NW_007254372.1:0-845 GCF_000164805.1 Carlito syrichta | reverse complement strand
GTTCTCCAGGAGAACCTTGACTGTGCCAAACTTCTGTGATGACAGACTTTGCCACAGCCACACTTCTTGGACAGCTGACTCTTCAGGGGACACCCCATTGGGTCTGCCTGTTCCCTATGGGGGGCTCATCCTCTCTGCTGGCCGATTCTCCTCTCAAATGCCTTTTAAACAATCTCTCTAACCTCTCTCTCTCTCCTGATATTAAGCCCAAACGGCTCATTCGCCTCTGCACACAGGACTGGCCTACATATCCCTTAGACAATCAAAATCAGTGGCCCCCCAGGGATCCCTCAATCCTGATATTATCAGGGATTTATATAACTTTTGTAAGCATTCAGAAAGGTGGGTGGAGATTCCCTATGTCCAATCCTTTTCTCTCCTCTGTGAACATCCTCAGCTGTGTCTCACCTGTAACCCCTCTAACCTCCACCCTCAACTCATGCTAGTGTCTACTGCCTCCCCTGTAACTTCCCTTTCTCCCATTATTCCAAGCACGTGTAAGCCTCCTCCTCTACATTCCCCTCCCCCTACTGCAGACCCTACAAATACCACCTCTACTCTCTCCTCCTCCATCTCAGATTTCGAGCCTGCAGATGAACCTCCACCATACAGGCAACCCAAGGCTTCTCTGGCCACACCCTCCTCTTCAACCCCTCCCACTTCTGCTCCATAAGTTCAACCTATATATCCTCCCCTTCCAACCGCTCCCCAGTGTAGTCCTCCGGTAACCCAATCCAAGGCCACATCGGTGGTCCTACCACCTCTCCGCGAAGTAGCAGGCGCAGAGGGTATTGTCCAGGTGCACATCCCCTTCTCTATCTCAGACCTCTCACAAAGAGAAAAAC
>NW_007254371.1:1185-2425 GCF_000164805.1 Carlito syrichta | reverse complement strand
CCTGGCCTTCTGAGGAGCAGGAACAACAGATGTTCACCACAACACCCGGCCCATTTGGGATGGAGGGTAGAGATGAGGTCTCGCTGATTTCCCCAGGTGGGTCTTGGCCCACATGTTCAGGCTGGCCACTGGCCTCGGCTCCCAAAGTGCTGGGATGATGAAACTGAGCCCCCGACCTAGCCTCCATCCTTCTTCAAAAACGAAACAGAAGGCCTGGTGCACCATCCCAAGCCTGGAATCCAGCACTCTTGGAGACCAAGGCAGAAGGATGGCTGGAGCCAAGGGTCCCATAGCCAGACCGGGAGATGTAGGGAGACCACTGTCTCCACACCCATCCAAACAGGGGATCTGGGATCGTGGTGCTCATAGTTCTGTTACTCTGGACGCTGAGGCTTCAGGATTTCTGAAGCCCACGAATGTGAGCCTGGTAGAGAATAATGGTTGTGTTCCCGGACCCCAGCCAGGGGCCACAGAGCCAGACCCTGTCTCCAAAAACATCAGAATCTTACACAGATTCTTAACTGTGCGTGCTGTGTTCACAGGGTGACAGGCTTTAGAGCCAGGAACAATGAGATTGCGGAGTAGAAATGTCCCTGAGTGAAGGATGTGTCCCTGACCTTTCTTGGCGGAAGGTCCTCAGCGAATCGGATGGTTGGCCTGCCTGGGACACATTTCTCACCTCGGAGAGGAGAGCCAACAGGAATCCTGCCAGGGAGCCTTGGGAACTCTCGCCCCAAAGTGGGGGCAGCCATTGGGGGGGGGTTGGGGCTGAAAGTTGCCGAGCTTGGGGGATCCTCACATATGGGGTGGCAGGTGGGAGTGGCTAAGGGCAGAATGTTTTCAGGAGAATGTATTTCTTTCTTTCTTTCTTTCTTTCTTTCTTTCTTTCTTTCTTTCTTTCTTTCTTTCTTTCTTTCTTTCTTTCTTTTTCTTTCTTTCTTTCTTTCCTTGTTAGTTTGCCCAGGATGGTCTCAAACTGCCCAACTCGGGCCACCCTCTCAGCCTGGGCATCCCAAACTGCTGCAGTCATAGGCTTTGCATTTGGTCTGCATCTTGTTCTTCCTACCTGTTCTTGAACTCTGGATCAGAGATGAATCTCCACCGAGGCCTGTCATCAACCAAGGTTTTCTGGGTTTTCCTTGTGGTCGAAATGGGGGCTTGCTATGGTGTTCAGCCTGGTCTTGAGCTCCAGGTTCCGGACATCTTCCCGTCTCATCCTCCCAGAGTGCCAAGGAGAGAG
>NW_007254371.1:0-398 GCF_000164805.1 Carlito syrichta | reverse complement strand
AACAACCCAGGACACAAAGTGAGTCCTTGTCTCGGCCATCAAAAATAAATCCAAAATTTATTCAGGTGTGGTGACACAGGCCTATGGTTCCAACCACTTGGGGGGCTGAGGTGGTAGGATCACCTGATCTCAGCAGGTGGCGTCCGTGGTGGCTGTGAGTGTGAGCTCTGGCCTGGGCGACAGAGGAGGATTCTGAATCTAAATAATAATAATCACCACCACCACCACCCCTACCACCCAGGGCAAGGATTCACCTTCAGGGATGGGAGAGGAAAAGGCGCTGTCCGGTCTGTCATTCATGAGAGGTTTCAAAGCTTGCCACTGGGCATGTCCTTCCCGTGCCTTAGGCCACGCTCCCCAGATAGCCTGCCTCCACCTTCCACACTCGTGACTCATAG
>NW_007254370.1:2294-2977 GCF_000164805.1 Carlito syrichta | reverse complement strand
CTGGGTTTTGCGTGAGTCACCTAGCCATCTCTGCCCCTCCCCAGTTTCTGGACTCCCTGTCTACTACCTTTGGTTGGGGGAGGGCCCATTCCTTTCCCAATCATTCCATTGTCCCATGCCCAAACGGACCTTTCCCTAGGAAGCCTTGGACACCCATCGTGATGCACATTGGAGGCATCTTTTTTGTTGCTGGAGTCTCCATTGCCTAGGTTAAGACACAGCAGCACAATCATGTCTTTTGGAGCATTGACCTGTGGGACTCTGCCAGTCCTCCAGCCTTGGCCCCCAAGCAGCCTGGACTTCAGGGCCCAAAACACCTGACTCAATTTTGGGGCCCTTTTGCCGAGACGAGTTCTGGCCACCTCACTCAAGCTGGTCTCTGATGCCGGGGCTCCACTCAGTGGGTTGAGATGGGAGGATTTCCTGAGCCCAGCAGGTGGAGTCTGCAGTGTCCATGAGTGTGCCCCTACACACTGGTCTGTGCAAGAGAGTGGGGCTCCAACTCAGAATAATAATTCAACCACCACCACCACCAAAACCACAGGCTGGGCTCCAGGCCTCAGCCTGATATTCTGTCTATTCGGAAGCCCAGGCAAGTGAACAGCATGAGACATCAGGTTAGACACCAGCCCAGGACATGGGGTGAGACCACGTCTCAACAATCAAATATAAAACAAAGTTTA
>NW_007254370.1:0-740 GCF_000164805.1 Carlito syrichta | reverse complement strand
GGTAGAGACGGGGTCTCGCCGAGGTGCCACTGTGGGTCTCAGTCTGCAGGCACAGGCTGACCACTGGCCTCAGCCTCCCAAAGCACTGGGATGATGAGGCTGAGCCCCCAAGCCTGGCCACAATCTTTCATCGAAAATGAACCAGAAGACCCAGTGCCCCAGCCCATGCCTGGAATCCCAGTGCTCTGGGAGGCCAAGGCAGGAACATGGTTGTAGCCCAGAAGCCCAAGGCCAGCCTATGACATGCAAGGAGATCCTATCTCCACACCCATACAAACAAGGAGTCCGGAGTAGATGTGCCCATCATTCTGGGCACTCCGGAGGCTGAGGTTAGAGGTTCACCAAGGTCCATGATTTAGAGGCTGGTGGATATCAATGGTCATGTCCCCAGACACCAGCCTGGGTCACAGAGCCAGACGCTGTGTCCAAAAACATCAGAATTATAAGCAGATTCTCAACTGTGCATGGTGTGTTCACATGGTGACTGGCTTTGGGACCAGGAGCTCTGGGATTGGGGGGGCAATGTCAATGGTGATTGATGTGTCCCTGGTCTTTCTTGGCAGAAGGTCCTAATTGTCGAGTCAAATGGTCGGCCTGTCTGGGGTACATTTCTCACCTCTGAGATGAGAGCTGGTAGGAACCCAGCTAGGGAGCCTCAGGAACTCAGGTACCAAAGCAGGAGCAGAAATTGGGGTGGTTGGGGTTGGAAGGTGCCGAGATTTGGGGACCCTCACATGTGG
>NW_007254369.1:2511-3277 GCF_000164805.1 Carlito syrichta | reverse complement strand
CCCGTCTCGGCCTCCCAAAGCCACAGCCCAATTGTCTGCCGATCCACAATCTTTCAGGAACTCTAGGCCCAAGCCTGTGGCCTTCGTCCCAAATGATCTCTGTCTGTTCACAATGATCGCAACTCCATATATAAATGGATGCTCTTCTTTTTTTCCCTTTTTTCCTTTTTTTGAGTTGGAGTCTCACTCCATCGCCCAGACTTGAGGGAGGGGGCTCACTCCTGGCCACTGCAGCCTCGACTCACAGGTCTCCAGTGAGCCTGACCTGGCCTTCTGGGATGCCGGAACGATAAGCATATGCCACCAGGCCTGGCTCATTTGGGATGGAGGAAGAGACGAGGTCTTGACGAGTTGCACTTTGGGTCTCAGCTTTCAGGTTCCAGTCATCATCCCCCTTCGGCCACCAAAAGTGCTGGGATGATGAGGCTGAGCCCCCAAGCCCCACCTCGTTCCTTTGTTGAAAATGAACCTGAAGGCCTGGCATGGTGTCCCATGCCTGGAATCCCAGCACTCTGGGAGCCCAAGACAGGAGGATGACTGGAGCCCAGGAGCCCAAGGCCAACCTGTAACACACAGGGAAACCCCATCTAGCACCCATCCAAACAGGGCGTTTGGGATCAAGGTGCCCATCATTCAGGTCACTCCGGACCCTGAGGCAGAAGAATTGCCAGAGTCCACGATTTTGAGGCTGGCAGTTAAGGACAGTCGTGTCCCTGGGCCCCAGCATGGGTCACAGAGGCAAACCCTGTCTCCAAAAATATCAGAA
>NW_007254369.1:0-1461 GCF_000164805.1 Carlito syrichta | reverse complement strand
GGGAATTGAACCTAGGGAATGAGGTCAGTGGAGTGGTGGCACCCAGGTTCAGACACGCCCCTGCATCAGGGGCTCTTGCACGGGAGGGCTCGGCAGGCGACTATGGCCAAACTCTCCAGTGTCCTGAGCTGTAGGAAGGGAGTGGACCACGTGGTTGGGCTCCGAGAAAAGTGTGTAGGCCAGGCGCAGGGTCTCACGTCCTCATCCTGGCACTCTGGGAGGCCGAGGCATTCTGAAAGTGATGAGACCCACATTCGAGACCAGCACAGGGAACTTGTCAAGACCGTGTCTCCACAAGAAGACAAAAAAATGAGCCGAGCATGGTAATGCACACCTGTCATCCGGCCACTCAGGAGGCCATGGGGCAATGATCGCTGGTGGCCCTCTGGTGGAGGCCGTGGTGGCAGAGAGTGGGCCCCTGTGCTCCAGCCTGGGTGACAGAGTGGGATTCTGTTTGAGAAAAATAATACCAAGCACCACCACCACTAAAACCAGAGGCCGAACTCAGGGTCTCAGCCTGGCATCCCAGCCCTACAGAGACGCAGGTGATTGGACGACATGAGCCTGAAGTTTCGAAATCAGCCTGGGATATGGGGCAAGAACTTGTCCCAGCCATCAATAATAAATCCAAACATTAGCCGGGTGTGGTGGCACAGGTCTGTGATTCCAGCCACTCAGGAATCCGAGGAGGGAGGATTGCATGAGCACAGAAGGTGGAGTCTGCAGTGTCCTTGAGCGTGACCCTGCCTTCTTACCTGGGCTACAGAGAAGAATTCTGACTCCAAATAATAATAATCACTACAACCACCACCACCCCTCACAAATACCTAGCACGAGGAGTCACCCTCAGGGATGGGAGAGGAAAAGGCACTTTCTGGCCTTATGTTCATGGGAGGTTTCAAAGGTGGCCTCCAGGCATGTCCTTCCTGTGCCTTTGGCCACATGCCCCAGAAGGCTGGCCTCCACCCTCCACATTCATGCCCCAAGGCAAAGATGTGTGTGAGCTCATGGAGCAGACAGACTCAAACTAGTGTGGGCATCAGGCACAGCACGATCAAGGCAGTATGGCAATGTCGAGGGCAGTCCAGGTTACGGTCATCCTGTCTGCCACCCTTGGGCGGGGGGAGGGCCCCTTTCTCTCCCAATCCCTCCATCATCCTCTGTCCACGCATTCCTTTTTCTGGGGAGCCGTGGAAGATTGTCCTTATGCACGTGGGAGGGGTCTGTTTTGTGCCCAGCGTCTCCATCACTGGGATGGGGAACAGTGGCATGATCGTGGTCCCCAGGGCCTCAATCTACAGGTCTCAGGTGTTACTCCTGAGCCCTGACTGCTAATTTAGGGACGGAGTCCCCAGGAATCAATAATTTAAGAAACCTCTTATCTTAGTCATTTGGGTTCTGAGAAGATAAGATGGGCTGTCAGTTACCATAGCTTTTAAACCTGAGTTTAAACAGTCCGAA
>NW_007254368.1:9042-10759 GCF_000164805.1 Carlito syrichta | reverse complement strand
TAAGTCATTAAACTAATAGAATCAATGAAGCACACTCTGTGACATTTCGTTTAGGTCCAATGTCCTTTCAGGTCTGATTTCTAGTTTTCTTTTCAAGCTGGTAAATTAGTTTGCAGTTAGGGTCAGTTCCCCTGATCTGCTGTGAAGGACAGTTCAGAATAACCTCGGTTCAGAAGTTTGGTCTATGTCTTTATCAAGCTTGTTTCTCCCGTTTCGGTGTTGTTACCTTGAATCGCCAGCAGGTGGTGCTATCTCATCTGCTCGCCCCAGAGGGGGTGGGGCCGGACAGGAACAAGATGGCTGCCTGCCTCCGAGCAGGCAACCGGATCCCCACGCCAGGCGGACAGGACAGTCTCGGACACAGGAGCGGTGGCAGCGATCCCAGCAGATCTTCCCTGAAGCGGTTTGGTGTGGATCTCCTCCGGCCGGGTTGTGATGAGCTACCCGTGCCCGAGGCCGCGGCGGCGGCGGTGGCGGTGGCGGCGGTGGCAGCGGCGGCGACGGGAGCGCTGGTGGGGGGAGGGGCTGCGGCAGCCATGGGACAGTGCAATGCAGTAAAACTGTTCAGTCAGTTGCGATGTTCCAGCGATAGTGATGGCCGAGCTCTTTCTGAAGAGCAGGCTGCAATGCTGGGGTCCCCAGCCTCCCGGGGCGAGAGTCAGAGACCCACTGCAGATCTCCCTTGTAGAGGGCTTCAGACACCGGGTTGCCCGGTCGCCATCTTTCTAAAGTGAGTCTGATTTTTGTAGGATGTCAATGTTAGCAAAATATTTGAAGGTTTTATTTTTCAATTAATCAATATTATATATTAATATAATATTGATTTTATATTAATCTGTAAACTTTAAATAATTAATATTAATATATTAATCCATAAAATTTAAATAATCTCTTAATATATGTTTATAAAGGCTAATACTTAAAATAATTTCCAGAATAAAGCTTTTGAGATTGAAGCATAAGTTATTGGTTGGTGACATTTGAGAGGACAAATTCTGTTGACTAACAGAACCAAAAAGAAGATGGCTGATGATTAAAGGGTCAGAGGGATAGACTGAATGACAAAACTACTCATGAATGACATCTAACAATGAAAGAAGAGAGGAAGTGAAGAATGAGGTCAGTAAACTGGGGCTTGTTTGTCTAAGAAGGTCAACCACACTTAAAATGATTCATTTGTCTAAAGGAATTGTATTTAATTATTTCGAATCAAAGGTTAATTCAAGTGATTTGGAAATGTTTGAAATGTCAAACAATATTTAAATTAAAAATTGTTTTATTGATACCCCAATTATAAATTGCAAATTATAATATATAATATTAACAGCTAGTTATGTATCCTTCTAAAATTTTTCTATGCATTTGCAAGTATAAATTTTAATTTTGTGTATGGATAAACTGTCTTTGATAATTGTATTTGTCCTCCTCTTGATCTAGATTATCTAAAATTGCCTAGTGATCCACCCTTTCAATTTGTGTTCATACCATTTGACCTCGCCAGATTTGGCATTCATTGACTTATGCTTCTTGCAAAGTCAAATCACCACAATTTCCATCGTTATAAGCTTAAGTTTCTAAAGTAGTATTGTTCAGAGTCCCTTCTGTTGTCCATATATGGATTCCAACATAACATTACTTCTGAAGTTCAGAATGTCCTTGTTAACATCAAAGTGTAGAAGACCCTGGACTCAATGTTACCGATAATTCACAAATTGGA
>NW_007254368.1:5038-9022 GCF_000164805.1 Carlito syrichta | reverse complement strand
TCAGACACCGGGTTGCCCGGTCGCCATCTTGCCCCTTCCTCCGCTCGCGGTGAACATTTCGGGGCGGCGGAGCTCCACGGTGGTTTGAGTTCGAGGGTGGTGGGCGCGACTGGATGGCCCAGCGGGGCCTGCGCGAGGAGAGGGCTCCGGGCTGGGAAGGGGCGCCTGCTTTTTTTTTTTTTTTTTTAACCTCTTCTTTAATTCTGTTGTTCAGAGATGGGGGAGTAGCTTTTACTTCTGTTTGCTCAATCTCCTATTCTTCCTTATGTGGATCCTCTGATTTTGTTCACTTCTGAAACTGGACTGTGGGTGGGGAGGGCTGTACTTTTTTCAGTTTTGATATTTAATTAAGGACAGAGCTATGATTCAGCAACTATCTACAAATCCCAGTATCCACTGACAGGTGTGTGGGCCCCCTGGAATCCACTTCCCACCACCTTACAGTGGGGATATAGGTTCGCCCCCGAAAGCAAAATGAGATAAGAAAAGGAAAAGAATGGAAAAAGGGAAGGAGGGGACAAGAGAAAGGTGCAGAGATAGAAGAATGAGAGGGAAAACAGACAGGTACCAACTAACAAATGAAAAGAAACACAAAGACAGATAAGATTTAAAAAAAGAGACATGCAATCATACAAACACTTAAACCAACAAAAGCGCCATATTGATGTACCCTCCCTCAAAAATACCCATACACAAACAGAAAGTCTAAAAAAAAAACAATACAATAACAGAAATAAAGCAGGTATGAAAGCATAATGAAAAACAGAAAGAGAGAAGAGGAAAAGAAAATACCCATAAAACTAAAACAAAAAACAAACAAGCAAAAAAACCAAGCAGAACAAACAAAACAAACAAACAAACAAAAACCAAAACTTGCTGTGAGGCAGTTCCTGTAACTTCAACTTCCTTTCAGTTCTGGTATCCAGCCCCTCCCCCCTGCTCTCAGTGCAGGTTGATAGGGTTGCTCTCAGCATGCGTCAGATACCCCATGGACTTTTGTGGGAGTACAGTGGATCAGATCTGGACTCACTGAGCCCACTGCTCTCAAGTCTCCCACTCACATCTGATGTGTCTGTACCTGTTTCAGTGCAGGGGAGGGACAACTATCTCTCCAAGTTTGATGAGATAATCTCTAGGACCCAGCTTGGAGGCTGGGTGGTGCAGGGCAGGGCAATGCAGGTCTCTGCCTGGTGTGAGGATGGAGAAAATGGCTCCAGCTGGCATTTCCTCTTGGGTGATGTGGCTCTTCTCCAGCTCTCCCTGATTGCTCTCTCTGCATATCCAGGGCTCCACTGCTTTGCTGTCACAGGTGTGTGGACCAAGGCTCCAGGTGATGGGGATCAGCTATATCTGGCAGACTTTTCTCTGGAGAGCTTCAGAACAGCTGACAATCCTGAGCACATCAGTGGCTCCAATCTCAGGGTGGTGGGGGATTGCAGTCACCTATAGAGGAGAGCCCCAAGTGCATGAATCCAAGTCTCCCTTCAGATGGATTTTCACTCACCCGTCAGCACACACCCACTCAAACAGAGAGTCTTTATGGACACTCACTTTTGTGGAGACTCTCACAGTCCAACCCATAGCCATCTTGCCAGAAATCCAGTATAAGTTTTAATTAGACGTTGATAAAATTTACAATTTACGGCCAGACGTGGTGGCTCAAGCCTATAATCCCGGCACTTTGGGAGGCTGAGGTGTGTCAATTACCTGAACCCATGGGTTCGAGAACAGCCTGGGCAACTTGGTGAGACCTCATCTCTACAATAAATTAAAAAATTAGTTGAGCATGGTAGCACATGCCTGTAGTTTCAGCTACTTGGAAGGCTGAGGTGGAAGGATTGCCTGAGCCTAGCAGGTCGATGCTGGGGTGTCTGTGAGCATGGCACTGCACTCCATCCTGGGTGACTCCAACTTGAAAAAAAAAATGTACAATTTAAGAAATTTGACATGAAGATAACTTATATAAAAACATTTTAATTGCTATTTTATCTTTCTTTGTTATATGGCTATTCATGTATTGTTTAATTATATATATACAGCCACATACATATATATTCCTATTAATGGAATCTGTTTCTTCAATTTTCTTTACTTGTGCCTAACAAGTTGTTCATTTTTATTTCATAATATTTCATAAAAGTTAATAATCTAGGAACTTGACATGGAATAATCTAGAATGAAAATATAGAATGAGGCTTTAGCCCAATCAATAAATGACTTATTTTTAAAATTATTAGAATGAAGAATATAAATAAAATTATTTTTCTTAACACTGTTTACCATTTCAGACAAATAGGTTACTGAATATAAAGAACAGCATAAAACAGCCATGACTTTGGCATTTATAAAGAAGAAAAACTAAGCCTACTTCCTATTTCATTAATATATAGATAAGAAAAAATGTAATATGAACAAATGCAAGATAATGTTTTATTTGAAGAATACTATGAACAAAATATAACTTGACAAAGTGGTTAGTATTCAGCACATACAATGTGTTAGGTACTATCCAAGTCACTAAATATTTATAGATTTAATAACTAAGAGTTCAAAGTGAAAGAATTAAAACTTTATTTTTTAAATTGGCACCTTTCTGAATATATTTTTTATTGAAAAATAATCATTGTATATATTTGTTGAGTACAATGTGATATTTTGTTATATGTTCATATTGTAAAAAGTTAAATAAAGCGAATTAACAAATTCATTATCTCACATATTATTTTGTGGTGAAATTTAAAATCTACTCTTTATAGGAATTATGAATCCTGGAATGCTAGCTTACTATATAGGCAGAAAAAGTGGTTTCTACCCTAGAGAAAACTCAGGAACAAATAACTACAGGTTCTGGTGGCTTGACATCCATAAATGGTGAAGTGGTAAGAGAGATAGGCAGGCCACCAAAGCATCTGCCACAGTGCTTTTCAGTAGGAACAAAAACTCCCTTGATATATGTAGAGCTGAGTGTGCACTGAAAAGCAAGATGAATTCTAGTGGGCTGTTTCTCAAGCCTGAGGTTGACCAGGTCCTTTGTATAAGGTTATTGGGTCTGTGTACTTCATAAGGGCAAATGACCAGAAAGGCTCAGGTGGAGAGAAATCCAGCCTGGGTTCCATTCCACCAACACTGTATGGATTAGAGACACTCAGAGTAGAATTGGATTTGAACTCTAAGAAAAGGGGGAGGCAGTAAGTCTGATGGGTGAGAGAAAGTTATAAAGGAAGAAATCTAGGGCCTGTGAAGCCATAGGACATGCCTGTCTTCCACTGCTGGTTTTTGTCTTCTCTTTCAAAATAAGAAGTTGGAATGACCTGCCTACAGCTTCCTGGAGTTCCATAATTTAGATTTTTTTTTTGTACTCTGGAGGAGAGCATCCTTTTGGACTTCACTCCTGATATGGCCTAGGTAAGACAGTTTTCACAGCAGGAAAGGAAGACCCATGAGCCTGTATACCAAAACCTGGGATCTAGTCCCAGTTTGTTCCTCGCTAGCCATGTGAGGAACAAACTCACAGCAGTAAGATGACAGGGCCTCGATTTTCCTGTCTATGAGGAATCTGTACTTGCTTTGGCAGCATATGTACTAAAACTGGAACAATACAGACTGGCTTGACCCTGTAAAAGGATGACATACAAAAATCATGTATCACTCCAATTGTTAAGAAGACATCTTAAAGGCAGGTAGAGCAAAGGGCCATATAACCTACAAATGGAGACCTATTGAACTAACAGCAGACCTCTCAGCAGAAATCTTATAAGACATAACATATTGGGGGCCTATTTTTAGCATATATAAAGAAAAGAAATTCCAGCTAAAAATTTCTTACTCTACCAAACTCAACTTCTTTTTTTTTTTTTTTTGAGTTGGAGTCTCACTCAGTCGCCCAGACTGGAGTGCAGTTGGCCGCTCCCGGCCACTGAAGCCTCGACCTGCTGAGCTCCAGCGATCCTTCTGCCTCAGCCTTCCGAGTAGCCGGAATTACAG
>NW_007254368.1:0-5018 GCF_000164805.1 Carlito syrichta | reverse complement strand
CACCCAGCTGATTTTTTGATTAATTGTAGAGATGAGGTCTCGCCGCCCAGGTGGGTCTCGAACCCGCAGGCTCAGGCAATCCACTCACCTCAGCCTCCCAAAGGCATGGGATTACAGGCTGAGCCACCGAGCCTGGCTCAAACTCAACTTCTAAAACAAAGGAGAAATATAGTCTTTCTCAGACAAGCAATCACCAAGTCCACCACACAAGTCCCTACAGGAGACGCTTGATGGAATTCTAAACATAGAAGTGAACATAGAAATGAAAGAATGATTTCTCCTAATACAAAAGCACATGTAAGCCTGTCGCCCACAGACTCTATAAAGCAACCACAAAAGTGGTAGTTAACACTGTAGCAGAAACAATATCCCACATATCTATAGTAACCTTGAATTTCAACAGCCTAAATGCCCCCACTTAAGAGCATCGAGTGTCAAAATCTATTTAAAAAAAAAACCTCATCTTCCTGCTACCCTCTGGAAACCCACCTCACTTCTAGCAACACCCATGTACTCAAAGTAAAGGGACAGAGAAAGATATGTTATGCAAATGGAAAACCAAAAAGAGGAAGGGTCACTATTCTTGTATCAGATA
This sequence comes from Carlito syrichta, assembly GCF_000164805.1. Classification (NCBI taxonomy): domain Eukaryota; kingdom Metazoa; phylum Chordata; class Mammalia; order Primates; family Tarsiidae; genus Carlito; species Carlito syrichta. Next base: position 4,423 of record NW_007254368.1, on the reverse strand, counting down.
AGACACACTTTAAACCAACTAGTAAAAAGAGGGTAATGAAGCCCATTACATAATGACAAAGGCTTCAATCCAACAAGAAAGCTTAACTATCCTAAATAATATATACACACCCAACACTGGAGCACCCAGATTTATAAAACAATTACTACTAGACCTAAGTGAAGACTGAGATAGCCAAACAGTCATAGGGGAGCTTCAACACCCATTAACAGCTTTAGACACATTATTCTAGGCAGAAAACTAAAAAAATTCTGGACTTAAATTCAATGCTTGACCAAATGGTCATGATTAACATCTACAGAATATTTTACCAAACAACAACAGAATAGGCATTCTTCTCAACTGCACATTGAACATACTCTAATATTAATCAAATACTCTTTCATAAGTCAAGACTTAATGAATTTCAAAAAGTAAAATTCTACCATGCATCTTCTCTTACCATGGCAGAATAAAAATAGAAACCAATACCAAGAAAATCTCTCAAAAAGCACACAAATATAAAGAAACAAAACAATTGTTCCTGGATGGCTTGGGTAAACAGTAAAATGCAAGAAAAAAATTAAATATTCTTTGAAAGAAATGAAAATAAAGCCACAACATGCCAAAACCTCTGTGGGGCTGCAAAAACAAAATGTTAAGAAGATAGTTTAAGCCGGGCTCGGTGGCTCAGCCTGTAATCCTGCGCATTTGGGAGGCTGAGGTGAGTGAATTGCCTGAGCCCGCAGGTTCGAGATTCTCCTGGGCAGCGAGACCTCATCTCTACAATAAATCAAAAAATCAGCCGGGTGTGGTAGTGCATGCCTGTAATTCCGGCTACTTGGAAGGCTGAGGCGGAAGGATTGCCAGAGCCCAGCAGGTTGAGGCTGCGGTGGCCGGAAGCGGCCACTGCACTCCAGTCTGGGCAACAGAGTGAGACTCCAACTCAAAAAAAAAAAAGAGGACAGTTTATATCACTAAACACCAACATCACAAGGATAAAATATCTCAAATAAGCAACCTAACATTGCACCTTAAAAAACTAGAAAAATAAGAACAAAGCTAGCAGAAGAACAAAATCATACTGGAACTCAATGAAATTGAATCCCCCCAAATACAAATAATCAATGAAAAAAAATAAATTCCTTGAAAGGATAAGTGAGATTGATAGACCACTGTCCATATTAACAAAAGAGAGAGAGAGAAAAAAAAATCCAATTAAGTACAATCAGTAATGAAAAAGGTGACATTACAGATGATTCCACTGAAGTACAAAAAATTCCAAGACAACTAGGCACATTAGCTAGAAAATCTAGAAGAGAAGGACAGATTCCTTCCAAAATTGAAACAGGAATAAATAGAAACCTTGAACAGACCAATAATGAGTGACAAATTTGAAACAGTAATAAAAATTTACCAACCAAAAAACTACAAGGACCAGATGGATCCACAGTCAAATTCTACCAGATATAAAAGAAAGAACTTGTACCCATCCTACTAAACTATTCCAAAAATATCAAGAAATAAGGATTCTTCCCTAAGCATTCTATGAAACCAGTATCATCCTGATTTCAAAATCTGGAAAAAGTATAACAAAGAGCAAATTACAGCCAATATTCCTGATGAACATAACACAAAAAAACTCAAAAAAATACTAGCAAACTGGATCAAGAAGCACACCAAAAAGATTGTTCACCAGAATCAAGTGGGTTTTATTATTGGATGCAAGGGTAGTTTAACATACAAAAATACATCTACATGATCGAGCAATAAATAAAATTAAAAACCACATAATCATCTCAATATATACAGCAAAATCTTTTCATAAAATCCAATATCAACTTATGATAAAAACCTTCAACCTAAGCATTGAGGGAACATACCTCAAGATAATAAGATCCATCTATGACAACACTCAGCCAACATTATACAGAATGGGCAAAAGTTGGAAACATTTCCCCTAAAAACTGGAAGAAGTCAAGAATTTCCACCGTCACCATTCCTATATAACATAAAACTGGAATTCCTAGCCAGAACAATCATGCAAGAGGAAATATTAAAATTTGCACATATAGGAAAAGAGGAAGTCAGATGATCTTTCTTTGCACATAATATAATTATGTATCAAAAAAATCAGTAAAGATTCCAGGAAAAGTCTCCTAGACGTGAGAAGTGACTTCAGTAAAGTCTCAGGATGTAAAATAAATGTGCAAATATCAGTAGCTTTACTATACACCAAAATGTTCAAGTTGAGAACCAAATCACAATCTCATTTAGACAATAATCTCATTAGACAATAGACACACACACACACACACACACACACACACACACACACACACACACAAATACCTGGCAATACAGTTAATAAAGGAGGTGTAAAATACCTACAAAAAGAATGACAAAACATTGCTAAAAGATATCAAGAAAGTCTTTCAAATAGAAAATAGAAATATATCTTTCAAATAGAAAAACATTCCATGATTATTGATTGGAAGAATCAATATTATTAATATGTCCATACTGCCCAAAACAATCTGCAGATTCAACACAATGCCTATCAATTATCAACATCATTTTTGACAGACTTGGAAAAACAATTTTCAAATCCATATGGAAACAAAAAAGAGCCCAAATAAAACAATTCTAAGCAAAAAGAAAAAAGCTGGAGGTATCACACTGCCTAACTTCAAACTTCAAATCAAGGCTACAGTATTCAAAACAACATAATACTGATACAAAAAGTGACACATAGACCATCATTGCAAAAAAATAAAGAACCCAGAAATAAAGTTGCTCATCTATAACCAACTGATCTTTGACAATGCTGACAAAAATAGACATTGAGAAAAAGACACCTTATTCAACATATGTGGTGGGAAAACTTACTAATCATATGTAGATGAATGAAGTTTGACCTCTACCTTTCACTATACGCAAAAATTACTCAAGATGGATTAAAGACTTAAACGTAAGACCTCAAAATACAAAAATCCTAAAAGAAAACCTAGGAAACGCTCTTTCAGACATTGGCCTAGGCAATGAATACATGTGTAAGTCTTCAAAAGCAAATACATCAAAAACAAAAATTGGCAAGTGGGACATGATCAAACTAAAGAGCTTCTGCACAGCCAATGAAACCATCAACAGAGTAAATAGACAGCCTACAGAATGGGAGAAAATACTGGCTAACTATGCATTCAACAAAGGACGAATATCCAGAGTATATAAGAAACGTAAATGAATTGAGAGGAACATAAAAAAGAACTCCATTAAAAAACGAGGAAAAGGCATATATATAAATACATACATACATACACACACACAAGTGGCCAAAAACCATATAAAACATATATTCAGCATCACTAATCATTTAAGAAATGAACATCAAAACCACAGAGAGATACCATGTCACACCAGTCAGAATGGTTATTATTAAGTTAAAAGACAACCGATATTGATAAAATTGTGGAGAAAGAGAAATGATCACACACTGCTTTTGGGAACATAAACTAGTTCAGTCTCTTTTGAGCAGTCTGAGATTTCTTTAAAAACTAAAAATAGGATTACCTCAAGACCAAGCAATTCCATTACTGGGTATATACCCAAAGGAACATAAATTATTCTACCAAAAATACACTTTCACTTGTATGTTTTTCCAAGCACTGGGTCTTTTTTGTTTGTTTTTTGAGTAGGAGTCTTTGTAGCCCAGACTGGAGTGCAGTGGCAGGATCATGGCCACCACAGCCTGTTGTGGCCAAGAGTTCGATCCGAGAGACCACCAAGAGCCAATTCCGATGAAATTTCAGAAGGGTTTTTATTTCGCAAGCTCGAGCCTGGACCTCTGCTGGCAGCCGGTGCAGCGGAGCTCACACAGAGGCTCCGAGCTCTTCAAACAAGCAGTTTTTATTGCGGTTACAGAAGGGAGGGAGCATAGCAGGGGACTTTCAGAGTCCTTGGTACTTGATTGGCCCTTATGGTTCTAGCCGACCTCAGGTTAACCACGGTCTGTCAACTGGGGAGGTTGCTGAGACATTTGGAAACTTTTACAGATAATCTTTCAGTACTTGACTGTCACTGGGGGATGTTAGTGGTAAGGGGCAGCTATAATTCGTGGTTTTTCCCGTAACTGAGGCTGGCTTCCTCTGAAACTGCAAGCACCTGCAAGCTGCGTTTTGTTGAAAGCTTTATGAGCTGAAATGGCTGTGCTATTGCTTTTTAACTGATTAACTAATAATATAGTATGATTATACCTTTTTGTTTAAGCTTATAATAATAATCATGGTCCATGCCCTCTCAAGCCTTGACCTCCTGGACTTAGATGATCATTCTGCCTCAGCCTCCCAAGTAGCTGGGACTACAGGTATGCACCACCATGCCTGGCTACTTTTTTGATTTATTGTAGAGATGAGGTCTCACCAAGTTGCCCAGGGTGGTCTGAATC
>NW_007254367.1:2236-3837 GCF_000164805.1 Carlito syrichta | reverse complement strand
AGCGAGACCTCGTCGCTCCCCAGAAATGCAAACCCTCCAGTCGTGTATGGTGTTGCCTGTGGTCCCACCTATACAGAATGCAGTGGCCTTCGTCCCGGGTCATGCCTCAGCATTGCCCTTGCTGACAGCACTTGCGATTACAGGCCAGGCATCGTGGCTCACGTGTATCTGGCTACCTGAGACCCTGGGTTAGAGAAAAGCCTGGACGATGTAGCTAGACCACATCTTGGTGAGAGGACCCCAAAATGGAGTCAGACGTGGTGGCCCCTGGAGTCGAGGCTGCTCAGGGTACAAGGCAGGAGGACCACCTGATCTCGGCATGTCAAGGCCCAGGAAGTGATGATCATGCCACCGCACCCCAGCACGTCCGATAGAGAGGGTGGCGACAATAAAGATGCCTCCAACATGCTTCACGATGGGCGTCCATGGCTCCCCAGGGAACAGTCTGCATGGGTGTGGGACAATGGAGTGATCGGGAGAGAAAGGGGCCTTCCCCCCACCCAAAGGAGGCACACCAGGTGACTAGAACCTGGGCTGGATGCGGCATTGTCAGAACTTCTTGATCACTCTAGACCCAACAGCTGCCCTAACTCAGGGCATTCTATTCCATGAGCTCACACATATCTTTGCTGTGGGGCACAAGTGTGGAGAGGAAGGGGACCTCTCCCCACCTAAAGTTGGCAGACAGGGTGACCAGAATATTGACTGACTGTGGTATTGCTGGACCACCTAGATCATTCTGTGCCCCACTGCCACCCTACGTTTGGCCAGTCTGTTCCATAAGCTCACAGGTGTCTTTGCCATGGGGCATAGGTATGGAGGGTGTAGGCAGGCCTTCTGGGCCGCGTGGCCAAAGGCACAGGACAGACAAATCCGATGGCCTACTTTGAAAGCTCCTGTGAACGACAGGCCTGAAAGTGGCTTTTCCTCCCCCATCCCTGATGGTGAATCCTCACACTGGATGGCAGGGGTGATGGTGGTTGGGGTGACGGCAGTTATTATTATTTGTTGTCAGAATCCTGCTCTGTCACCCAGACTGGAGAACAGTGGCATGCACACAGCCAGCACGGATTCGACCTGACTGACTCAGACAATGCTTTCACATCAGCCCCCAAGTGACCAAAACAAGCATGCACTACCATGCTTGGCTCATATTTTTGGCTTCTTTTAGAGACTCACCAAGGTCCCCGAGCTGGTCTTGAACCAAGGGGCTCAGGCTATCCTCTCACCTCAGCCTCACAGAGTGCAGGGATTATAGGTATGAGCCCACAGTACCAGCCTCCACACTCCTCTCGGGGCCCCATGGTGAGGCCTGCTCTGTCCAGTGACCTGAGACTCGGAGAGGTCAGCCAGAGTTGCCTGCTGAGTCCTCCCTGGGGGAGCACCTGGTGAAGGGGCATGTCTTCTCCAGAGAACCCACCCCTCTGCCCGCCTGGTTCCCCATGGTGGACCCGCTTGCTCCTCCCAGGAGACGACTCTGGGAAAGGGAAGATTTCAATCTCAAACCTTCGGGGTGGTGAGGTGGTGACTCATGCCTGTCTCCTTGGCACTCGGGGAGGCCAAGACGGGAAGATGATCAGAACCTGGGAGCTCAGAACCAG
>NW_007254367.1:0-891 GCF_000164805.1 Carlito syrichta | reverse complement strand
TGGGACACAAGTGTGGAGGGTGGTGTCAGGCATTCTGCAATGCGTGGCCAAAGGCATGAGATGGACGTGCCTGGGGGCCAACTTTGAAACCTCCCACGAACAATAGGAGAGAAAGTGCCTTTTCCTCTCCCATTCCTGAAGGTGACTCCTTCTGCTTGGTGGCAGGGATGGTGGTGGTGGTGATGGTGGTGAGTATTATTATTTGGAGTCGGAATATTGCTCCGTGACTTAGGCTGAGTGGAAGGGCATGCTCATAGCCATCCCGGATTCCACCTGCTGGGCTCTAGTGATCCTCCCGACTCGGTCCCCTTAGTGGCTGGAACCACAGGCCTGCTCCACCATGCCCGTCTAATCTTTGGATTTATTTCTGGTGGCTGAGACAAGTTCTTGCCCGGTGTCCTGGGCTGGTCTCGACCCTGCAGGCACACACCGTCCACTCTCTTCTGCCTCTAAATGGCCAGGATGATTCCAAACCCCTGATTCCGGACTGTGGTTGTGGTGGTGGTGGTTGGTACTATTATTCTGAGTCCGAGACCCATATGTCGCCCATGCCAGAGTTCAGTGGCTCGTTCTCGACCACTGTGGCCTCCACCCGGTGGGCTCAGGTATTCCTCCCACTGCAGCCTCCCGAGTGGCCTGAATGACAGGCGTGCAGCACCATGCGTGGCTCATTTTGTTGGTTTCTTGTAGAGATGATGTCCTGTCAAGGTGCCTGGGCTGGTCTCAAACCCGGGGGCTCAGGCCATCCTCTCATCTCAGTCTTCCATAGCACCGAGGTGACAGGCGTGAGTCACAGCGACTGGCCTTCACACAGCTCTCAGGGCCCCAGGGCGAGGCCCACTCCCTTCAGATGACCTGGGACCCCAGAGTGGGCTGCCAGAGTTGCCTGCA
>NW_007254366.1:2963-4179 GCF_000164805.1 Carlito syrichta | reverse complement strand
TTCGGGCCACTTGATAAGGTTTAATCAGCAATGTGGGCTTCTGGGTCCCAACATTTTCATAGCTACTTGCCCCAAGGATTCGCTAAATCTGTCATTACATATCCTCAGCAACTTTCTGATCCTATTGTTAGTTGTAATCAAGGATCAGTTCCTACTAATCCTGTTGTGTCCCAGGAATACCTACGACCATAATCATTTTCCCTAGAATCAAAAGGCCTATTGGTACAAAATTCCTCGATTCAGGTGAACTCAAAGTACAGAAAATTCTTGTGGGTGAGCAGGTAGGATTTGGGGTTTCTTGTTAAGGGCTAAACACGAATTTGGGTTTTTCAAGCATAAACTAGGGAAATGAAATCCTCATATACAGGCAAATGCACTGACTTTTTCTAAGAAAGGATAAGGAATGTGGGTGACACGTTTTCTCAATCTCCATAAAAGCATAGGGGGTCTTCCTAAGATCTAAACAAGAATCAAGCTTTTGACGCATGTATCTGTGAACAGGAGTACTCATATACAGGTAACTGCACGGCTGTTGCGAAAAATAAGGAATCTGGGTTATACGATTCCTCAGTCCTGAAAATCTACAGGGCATCTTGCTGACGGCTAAAGAAGAATCAGGGATTCGAGGCATGCATGTGGGTAATAGCAATCCTCATGTATAGGAAACTACATGGCATCTTGCTAATAAAAGAGAAGAAATGTTTTTCACGGTTCCTCTATCAAAAAATCTACATGACTTCTTACGAAGGGCTAAACAAGATTCAGGGTTTCGAAACGGGAATCAAGGGAAAGAGAGTCCTCACATACAGGACACTACATGGCCTCCAACTAAGTACGAATAAAGAATCATTGTTGTATGCGCCCTCGATCCAAAAATTTCCCAGGTTGTCTGCTATGGGACAAAAAGAAACAGATCTTCGAGCTCCCCAAACGTTTCAGAGCATTTAGCATTCGGATATTATGAATCGGTCATTTCAGGACTCCAGCAACATTCTGGGTCCTCTTAAAAGTTGTAAATGGAATTGGGCACTCCAAGTCCGTTAGGTTCCTCAGAACAATTAAGGCCAGATTCCAGGACAAAACGAATCTTCTTGCCATATTTGGATGCAACTCTGGTCTTAAGGTGAACCCTGTAATCCTTCCCCTTTCGTGTCTCTTTTTATTTTGAGACAGGACAAGGCTTTGCACTTGCCAAATGTTTACAACGTACTTTTAA
>NW_007254366.1:0-1044 GCF_000164805.1 Carlito syrichta | reverse complement strand
GTATGGGAAGAAATATCCCTGGTGAGGGATGTGTCCCTGGACTTTCTTGGCAGAAGGTCCTTGTTGCCGAGTCAGAGGTTGGCCTGCCTGGGGAACATTTCAAACCTTGTAGAGGAGGGCTGACAGGAACCCCGCATGGCAGCCTCAGGAACACCCACACCAAAGCAGGGGCAGCCAATGGGGGTGTTGGGGTTGGAAGGTGCCAAGCTTACGTAACCCTATATGTGGGCAGTGGGAGGAAGGACTGAGTTCAGAAGGTTTGCAGGAGAATGGATTTCTTTCTTTCTTTCTTTTTTCTTTCTTTTCTTTTCTTTCCTCACTAGGTTGGCCAGGTTCTTCCCAAACCGCCTGATTTTGGTCATTCTCTCGACCTGGCCCTCCCAAACTACTGCAATCACGTGCCTTCTATTTGGATGACATCCAGGTCTTCCTTCCTGGTCTTGAAATCTGGGCCGGAGGTGATCCTCATGCCTAGTCCTGCCCTCACCCAAGGCTTTCTGGGTTTTGCATGAGGTCAAGGTGGGGACCTGCTATGATGTCCAACTGGTCTCGAGATCCTGGGTTCCAACCATCCTCTTGTCTTGGACTTCTTGAGAGCTGAAGAGACAGGTTTGAGTCGCCTGACTGTCATGCCACCCAAAGGTTTTAGAGTCATGTCCTCCCTTTCCCCAAGGTGGTCCCTGGGAGGAGCCTGCTGGTCCATACTGGGTATCAAGGCATGCAAAAGGGTGGATGCCCCGGCAGAGACATGCCCCTGCACCAGGTGCCCCCTATGGGTAGGACTCAGCTGGTGATTCTGGCTGCCCTCTCCAGGATCCTGGATCATCAGAAGAGAGCAGTCTTCCCGGTGGGGCCCCAAGAATGGTGTGGAGGCCAGGGTGGAGTCTCAGGCTTGTCATCCCAGTGCTATGGGAGCTCGACATGAGAGGATGGTCTGAGCCCCCAGATTCGAGACAAGCCAAGGCACCATGGCAAGACCGCTTCTCTACAAGAAGTCAAAAAAATGAGACAAACGTGGTGGCACATGCCTGTCTTTATGGGCAC
>NW_007254365.1:4187-6630 GCF_000164805.1 Carlito syrichta | reverse complement strand
GGTTTTCAGTGAATGACAGTCATGTCCCTGGACACCAGCCTGGGCCATAGGTGAGACCCTGTCTCCAAAAACATCAGAATTGTACACACATTCTCAACTTTGCATTGTGTGCTCACAGGGCGACTGGCTTTAGAGCCAGGAAAAAACGCGATTGGAGTGAATAAATGTCCCCGGATGAAGGATGTATCCCTGTCCTTTCTTGGTGGATGGTTCTCATTGCTGAGTCAGAGGGTTGACCTGCCTGCGGCACATTTCTCACCTTAGAGAGGAGAGCTGGCAGGAAGCCGGCCAGGGAGACTCAGGAACACTCACACCAAAGTGATGGCATCCATTGTGTGGGGTTATGGCTAGAAGGCACTGAGCTTGGGGGACCCTCACATGTTGGAGGGGTGGGGGAAATGACTGGGGCCAGAAGGATTGCAGAAAAATTTCTTTCTTTCTTTCTTTCTTTCTTTCTTTCTTTCTTTCTTTTTTTCTTTCTTTCTTTCTTTCTTTCCTTCCCTTTCCTCACTAGGTTGACCAGGCTTCTCTCAAACCACCAAACTCGGGCCATCCTCTTGGCCGGGGCCTCTTAAACTGCTGCGATCAGAGGCTTTCCATTTGATCGATATCCTGGGCTTCCTGCCCGGTCTTGAACTCTATGCTGGAGGTGATCCTCCTGTCAAAACCTGCTCTCACCCAAAGTTTTCTGGGATTTGCTTGGTGTCAATGTGGGTGGTTGCTATGGTGCTCAGCCTGGACTCAATCTCTCATGTTCCTGACATCTTCCCGTCTTGGCCTCTCCAAGTGCTGAGAAGGCAGGCGTGGGTCACCCAGCTTTTCCTGATCCCTCGAAGGTTTGAGATTAACACCACCCTCCCTTTCCCTGAGGTGGCCGCTGGAAGGAGTGTGGGTACCATCCTGGGGAATGAGACAGGCAGAGAGGTTGGCACCCTGCCAGAGACACGCCCCTACACTAGGGGCTCCCCCCTGGGTCCTGGTCCATTAGAAGGGATTGGGTCTCATGGTGTGGCCCCAAGAAGGGTGTGGAGGCTAGGCGTGGTGGCTCACTCCTGTCATCCTGGCGCTATGCGACGCTGATCTGAGAGAATTTCCCTGGGGTCAAGACCAGCTCAGTCTTCTTGGTGAGACTTTATCTCTACAAGAAGCCAAAAAAATGAGAAAACTGTGGTGGCGCATGCCTGTTGGTCTGGTCACACGTGATGCTGCAGCGCAAGGATTGCCGGAGCCCAGCTAGTGGAGACAGTGGTGGCCAAGAGCAGTTCCCTGTGCTCTGGCCTGGGTGAGAGAGTGGGGCTCTGACTCAGAATAATAATACTAACAACCAGCTCCACCACAACAACAGGCCAGTCTCAGGGACTCAGCCTGGCATCATGGCACTTCGAAAGCCAAGGCGGGTGGATGGCCTGAGCCTGTAGGTTTGACAGTAGCCCAGGACACGGGGTGAGACATGGTCTCTGCCCTAAAAAATAAATCCCAAGATTAGCCGGGTGTGGTGGTGCAAACCTGTGGTTCCAGGCACTCCGTCAGCCTAGGCCATAGGATCACCTGAGCACGGGAGGTGGAGTCTGTGGTGGCCAAGAGCGTGCTCCTGTGCTCGGACCTGGGTGACAGAGTGGGATTCCAACTCTAAATATTAATAGTAACATCACCACCACCACCACCAGTAATCATGCCACCCATGCGAGGATTCACCCTCAAGGATGGGAGAGTAAAAGGCACTTTCCAGCCTGTCATTTGCGGGAGGTTACAAAGGTGGCCACCGGGCACGTCTGTCCTGCAACTTCAGTCACACGCCTCAGAAGGCCTGGCTCTACCCTCTACACTCGTGCCTCAAGCAAAGATGTGTGTGAGCTCAGGGAACAGAGGGCCCCACGCTAAGGCAGCCCTCGGACACAGAGTGATCAGCCGGGACTTCAGATTCCACCAAGCCTGACTTGATTTTGGGGACCTCTTGCGGAGACGAGGTCTGACCACATTGCCCAGGCTGTTCTCCATCCCCTGGGCTCAGACAGCCTCCGGCCTTGACCTTCCAGGGCACGGGACTGATGGCCATGAGCCATGGTGCCTGGCCTGGACTTGCACTTTCTTTCAGCTGTGGTGATGCAAAGGAACTCCCTGGGACAGAGGCCACCACATCACGTGTAGTCTGTACCATGGATGATACAAAGCTCGACTTCAGTGTTTGCATTCTAGCGAGATGAGGTCTTTCTACATGGCCCAGGCTGGTTTCGAATTTCTGGACTCCAGCAATCCCTCGCCTCAGCCTCCCAAAGCCACAGACTGATTGTCTGGTGATCTACTGTCTTTCCAGAACATAGACCCAAGGTTGGGGAATCCTTCCAAATAATCTGTCTATTCACAATGTTCCCAACTCCATACACAAATGAATACCAGGCTCTGGGGAGCATTTTCCCGGCATCCGAGGAGCTGCAATGGCAGG
>NW_007254365.1:0-4167 GCF_000164805.1 Carlito syrichta | reverse complement strand
AAGATGTGTGTGAGCTCAGGGAACAGAGGGCCCCACGCTAAGGCAGCCCTTGGACACAGAGTCATCAGCCGGGACTTCAGATTCCACCAAGCCTGACTTGATTTTGGGGACCTCTTGCTGAGACGAGGTCTGACCACATTGCCCAGGCTGTTCTCCATCCCCTGGGCTCAGACAGCCTCCGGCCTTGACCTTCCAGGGCACGGGACTGATGGCCATGAGCCATGGTGCCTGGCCTGGACTTGCACTTTCTTTCAGCTGGGGTGATGCAAAGGAACTCCCTGGGACAGAGGCCACCACATCACGTGTAGTCTGTACCATGGATGCCACAAAACTCGACTTCAGTGTTTGCATTCTAGCGAGATGAGGTCTTGCTACATGGCCCAGGCTGGTTTCGAATTTCTGGACTCCAGCAATCCCTCGCCTCAGCCTCCCAAAGCCACAGACTGATTGTCTGGTGATCTACTGTCTTTCGGGAACATAGACCCAAGGTTGGGGAATCCTTCCAAATAATCTGTCTGTTCACAATGTTCCCAACTCCATACACAAATGAATACCAAGCTCTGGGGAGCATTTTCCCAGCATTCCGAGGAGCTGCAATGGCAGGCATGTGCCACCAGACATGGCTCATTTGAGATGGAGTGTAGAGATGAGGTTTCGTCAACATGCCTGGGCCATTCTTGGCCCACAGTTTGGGCCTGCCACTGGCCTCAGCCTCCCGAAGTGCTGCAATAACAAGACTGAGCCCCCAAGCCTGGCCTTATTCCTTCATCGAAAATGAACCAGAAGGCCTGTTATGGTGGCTTACCAATGGAATCCCAGTGTGCTGAGAGAGCGAGGCAGGAGGATGGCTGGAACCCAGGGCCACACAAGGAGAACCCCACTCCTCACCCATCGAAACAGGGTGCCTAAGTATCTAGGTGCCTGTCGTCCCAGCGGCTGAGGCAGGAGGATTGCCAGAGTCCGTGATTTCGAGGCTAGTGGTGAATGACAGTCCTGTCCCTAGGCCCCAACCTGGGCCACACAGCCAGACCCTGTCGCCAAAATCATCAGAATCATACACAGATTCTCAACTGCTCGTGGTGTGTTCACAAGGCAACTGACTTTAGAGTCAGATAAAATAGGATTAAGGGGGTTGAAATATCCCCAGGTGAGGAATATGTCACTGGCCTTTCTTGTCGGAAGGTATTCGTTGCTGAGTCAGAGGGTCGGCCAGCCTGAGGCACATTTCTATCCTCGGAGAGGAGAGCTGGCTGGAACCCAGCCAGTTAGCCTCAGGATCTCCTGCATCAAAGCAGGGGTAGCCATTGTGGTGTTGGATGGGACTCAAAGTTGCTGAGCTTGGGGGACCCTCACATGTGGGGTGGGTGGGGATGGAAGGACTGAGGGTAGAAGGGTGGCAGAACAATAGATATCTTTCTTTCTTTCTCTTCTTTATTTCCTTTTCTTTCCTCACTAGGTTGCCCTGGCTATGCTCAAACTGCCCAACTTGGACCATCCTCTCAACCTGGGTCTCCCAAATTGTGCAGATCACAGACTTTTCATTTGGTCGACATCCTGGTCTCCCTGCCCGGTCTTGAACTCCCGGCTGGAGGTGATCCCCTGCCGAGGCCTGCCCTCACCCAAGGCTTTCTTGGTCTAACTTGGGGTCGAACAGTGTGCTTGCTATGGTGTCCAGGCTGGTCTCGAGATCCCGGACTCTAGCCATCATCCCATCTCAGTCTTGCCGAGTGTCGTGTAGACAGGCGTGGGTCACCTGGCCATTCCCACCCCCCAAAGTCACACCCTCCCTTTCCCTGAGGTGGCCCTTGGCAGAAGAGAGAGGGTCCACCCTGGGGAACGAGGCATGTGGAGAAGTGGTCACCCCAGTGGAGACATGCCCCAGCAGCAGGCATTCAACCGGGGAGGGGTCGGTTGGTGACTCTGGCTGCACTCTCTGGGGTTTGGGTCGTCAGAAGGGAGCCGGACTCGTGGTGGGGCACCGATTGGGTTGTGGAGGAAAGGCTTAGGAGATCACGCCTGTCATCATGGCACTCTGGAAGTCTGAGGCAAGAGGATGGCCTGAGCCCCAGTGTTTGAGACCAATCCAGGCACCTTGGTAAAACCTTGTCACTACAAGAAGCCAATAAAAGTAAGCCAAGCATGGAGGTGCACACCCCTCGTACCTGGCACTCGGCTTGCCATGGCAGGAGGTTAGCAGGAGCCCAGCTACTGTAGGCCACAGTGACTGAGAGAGGGCTCCTGTGCTCTGACCTGTGCGACAGAGTGGGACTCAGAGTTGGAATAATAATACCAACCATCACCACAAACAAAGGCCAGGGTGAGGGGCTCAGCCTGGCATCCCAGTCCTTCGGAGGCCCAGGCAGGTGGACGACCTGAGCCTGTGGCTTGGACAACAGCCCAGGACAGGAGGTGAGACCTTGTCTCAGCCATCAAAAATAAATCCAAAGATAAGCTGAGCATGGTGGCGCATGCTTGTGGTTCCAGCCACTTGCTTGGCCATGAATGGAGGATCACCTGAGTGTGGCAGCTGGAGTCCGTGGTGGCTGTGAGGGTGTCCCTGTGCTCTGGCCTGGGGAACAGATCGGGATTCCAACTTCAAATAATAATAATAATCACCAGCACCACTACCACCAGCATCCCTGCCACCCAGCGTGAAGACCCACCCAGCGTGAGGGTTGCCACCCAACCCTCAGGGATGGGAAAGGAAAAAGCACTTTCTGGTATGTCATTTGCTGGAGGTTTCAAAGGTGGCCACAGGGAATGTCTGCCCCGTGCCCTTGGTGATGAACCCAAGAAGGCCTGCATTCACCCTTCACACTCTTGTCCCACAGCAAAGACGTGTGTGGGCTCACGGAACACACGGTCCCAAGGTTGGGTGGCCCTCAGACCCAGAGCAAACAAGGTGGTCTGTCAATGCCACATCCAGTCCAGGTTCTAGTCACCGTGTCTGCCACCTTTGGGTGAGAGGAGGGCCCTTTACACTCCTGATCTCTCCATCGTCCCCCGGCCAAGTAGACCTATCCCTGAGGAGTCATGGTCACTGGTCGTGATGCAAGTGGGAGGCATCTTTTTTGTGGACGAAGTCTCTGTCAACCAGGCTGGGGAGTAGCAGTACGATTGTGTCAGTGGACCTCCACCTGAGGGGCTCAGGCGGTCCTCCCGCCTAAGACCCTGAGCAGCTGGGATTCCACGGCAGACCATGGCTGACTCGATTTTGGGGACCTCTATCCGAGACAAGGTTTGGCCACATGGCTCGTGCTGAACTCTGACCCCTGGGCCCAGGCAGAGTGCTGCCTCAGCCTCCTTGGACGTGGGGCTGATGGTCGTGAGCCATGGTGTTCAGCCTGGACTTGTATGTTCTGTCAGCATGGGTGACATTAAGGAATGACCCAGGATGGAGGCCACTGATTCCCTTGTAGCTGAGACAGCATACACCACCATGTGCTATTCCAATGTTTGCATTCTGTGGAGTGACGAGGTCTTGATACGTGGCCCAGGCTGGTCTCAAAATCCTATGCTCCAGTAATGGCCTGCCTCAGCCTCCCAGAGCCACAGCCTGATTGTCTGACAATCCACCATCATTAGGGAACTCTAGCTCCAAGCCTGGGGCCTCTTTCCCAAATGATCTCTGTCTGTTCATGGTCATCCCATCTCCATCCACAAATGAAAGTTCTTTTTTTTACTTTTTTTCTTTCAGTTGCCCGTGCTGGAGGGCAGTGACTTGATCCCAGATACTGCAGCCTCGGCCTGTCGGACTCTAGTGAACCATTCACTGGCCTTCCGAGGAGACAAAATGACAGGCATGCGTGACCATGCAGGGCTCATTTGGGATGGAATGTAGAGATGAGGTTTGCTGAGGTGCCTGGGTGTGTTCCAACCTTTGGACTTGGGCCGGCTGCAGGCCTTGGCCTCCCAAAGCCCTGGGATGATGAGGCTGAAACCAAAGCCCACCCTCAATTCTTCATCAAAAACAAACCAGAAGGCCTGGCATGGCAGCCCTTCCCTATAGGATTTACACTAGCTATAGAACTCAATAACCTCACGTATTTCCTTAAACTAAAATGACCTACTCAACCCCTTCTATTCTCCAATTTACTAGGCTTTTTCCCAATTACAACCCACCGCCTATATCCCCTTATAAGTATACATATAAGCCAAAATACAGCA
>NW_007254364.1:1939-2968 GCF_000164805.1 Carlito syrichta | reverse complement strand
TTGGTGGCAGGGATGGTGGTGGTGGTGATGGTGGTGAGTATTATTATTTGGAGTCGGAATATTGCTCCGTCACTTAGGCTGAGTGGAAGGGCATGCTCATAGCCATCCCGGATTCCACCTGCTGGACTCTAGTGATCCTCCCGACTCGGTCCCCTTAGTGGCTGGAACCACAGGCCTGCTCCACCATGCCCGTCTAATCTTTGGATTTATTTCTGGTGGCTGAGACAAGTTCTTGCCCAGTGTCCTGGGCTGGTCTCGACCCTGCAGGCACACACCGTCCACTCTCTTCTGCCTCTAAATGGCCAGGATGATTCCAAACCCCTGATTCCGGACTGTGGTTGTGGTGGTGGTGGTTGGTACTATTATTCTGAGTCTGAGACCCATATGTCGCCCATGCCAGAGTGCAGTGGCTCGTTCTCAACCACTGTGGCCTCCAACCGGTGGGCTCAGGTATTCCTACCACTGCAGCCTCCCGAGTGGCCTGAATGACAGGCGTGCAGCACCATGCGTGGCTCATTGTTGGGAGCCAACATATGTAACCACACAGCTGAGGCCTATGAAGGCCTATTCAGAAGGTCGCCTCGGAGACGAGGATATAACATCAAGTGTGTACATATGAATAGTAACCAGTGTATTATAAGACAACAGAATTTTCAATATTAGGAAGTGACAGTCTAAAATAAAATCTTATTATATCCTATGAAAAATGCACAGCAGAATTATTTTATATCTCTTTTTCTTTCTAAACTGTTTTTCTTCTTAAGATTTTTTAGCTGTTATTTCCTGGTAAATTGATTGATTAGATTTTGTTCCAGTATGTAGTTTCATTTGGGGTTATGATTAGACGTTATAACTGTGATAATAGTTGTATTATGTTGCTTTTGGTCAAGCAGAACGTTCTTGGTTTTTGTACGTGCAGTAACTTTCAGCTTGCTTCAGTCCCCGGCTGTCGTTATGGCAACTGTGCAGTTCATTGTTTTAAGTGGCATGGCAGGTTTTGAGACGTAGGTAGTTTCCATGTAATAGGCA
>NW_007254364.1:0-756 GCF_000164805.1 Carlito syrichta | reverse complement strand
CATCATCTCAGTCCCAGAGTTCAATACCAGGAAGGAAGACCAGGATGTTGACCAAATGAAAAGCCTTTGATCGCAATAGTTTGGGAGGCTGAGACTGAGAGGAAAGCCGGAGTTGGGGGGTTTGAGAGCAGCAAGGACTACCTAGTGAGGGAACAAAATAGAGAGGAAAAGAAAGAAAGAAAGAAAGAAAGAAAGAAAGAAAGAAAGAAAGAAAGAAAGAAAGAAAGAAAATCTAAGTCAACACTGAAATCCATTCTCTTGAAAACCTTCTTCCCTCAGTCCTTCACCCCCACCCCCACCACATACAAGAGTCTCCCAAGCTTGGCACCCTTCAGCCCCCATCCCCTCAATGGCTGACCCTACTTTGGTGTGGGATTTCATGAGGCTCCCTGGCCAGCTTCCTGTCAGCTCTCCTTTACCAGGGTAGAAATGTTCCCCAGGAAGTTCGACCATCCGACTCGGCAATGAGGACCTTCTGCCAAGAAAGGACAGGGACATTCGTCACCAGGACATGTCTTCACTTCCAATCCCATTTTTCTTTGCTCTAAAGTCAGTCACTCTATGAACACAACATGCACAGTTGAGAATCTTTGTACGATTCTGATGTTTTTGCAAACAGGGTCTGGCTCTGTGGCCCAGGCTGTGGCCCAGGGAAACGACCATTGTTCACTGCCAGTTTCCAATTACGAACTCTGGTGATCATCCCATTTAGTCTCGGGGTGTGCTGGGACGACTGGCACCTCGACCCAAGACCCC
>NW_007254363.1:2152-3504 GCF_000164805.1 Carlito syrichta | reverse complement strand
AGCTGAAGTTACTGCACGTACAAAAACCAAGAACGTTCTGCTTGACCAAAAGCAACATAATACAACTATTATCACAGTTATAACGTCTAATCATAACCCCAAATGAAACTACATACTGGAACAAAAGCTAATCAATCAGTTTACCAGGAAATAACAGCTAAAAATCTTAAGAAGAAAAACAGTTTAAAAAGAAAAAGAGATATAAAATAATTCTGCTGTGCATTTTTCATAGGATATAATAAGATTTTATTTTAGACTGTCACTTCCTAATATTGAAAATTCTGTTGTCTTATAATACACTGGTTACTATTCATATGTACACACTTGATGTTATATCCTTGTCTCAGAGGGGACCTTCTGAATAGGCCTTCATAGGCCTCAGCTGTGTGGTAACATATGTTGGCTCCCAACAGAATATGCTTGTGTTTTTCCCCAGGACTTACCCTAACCTATTTTGGTACAGGATTGTCTAATTAGATATGTCCAGCCCCCCACCTCTGTTGATTTACAGCCAGACGAGACATAAATCACACCATCAGTCTGAGTAGAATGCAAATGATGAAGAGAAGGTGTTGGTGCCCAAGTTTAAACGTCTCACCATTCAACAACCACTTCCACCTCCACCCACTCGACTGAAGACATCTCATCATTCGTCGTCTCCCATTCCTCATCCCAGACATTACCATTGAGCTGTTTTGAGGAGACACTGCAGGCCACCCAAATGGGGGCAAATCAAGGTGCTCAGCCACGATGCTGAGGATCTAGTTCGCTCTGAAAAACACTTCTCTCATTTCCTCTACTGTTTTTGTTGCTATGCTGGCTATTATATCATGCCAGGTGGTTTGTATTTATTGGGAAAAATCTTATTGGGCTTATATCCCAAACCCTTCAGTTTTCCAGTCTGTTACATGGGAAGCTAAGATTATTACCATTTTTACTAATCATTCCTCTTTCTTAGGAGCCCCACTCTTTTTTCATCACAAGTCAGAACTGTTAGTAATCATATTGTTTCTTTTTTAGGTTGATCTACTTCTCCTCCAATATATTTTGTTTACCTAAAAAATCAGAATAGTCCCATTATATTTTGGATTGTTTAAACTCACGTATGAAAGCTATGGTAACTGATAGCCCTCCTTATCTTCCCAGAAAGGCAAATCACTGAGATAAAAGCTTTCTTAAATTATTGATGCCTGGGGACTCTGACCCTAAATTAGGAACTAGGTTTTGGAAGGAACACCTGAGCCCTGCAGATCGAGGTCCTGGGGGCCACGATCATGCCTCCATGCACCATCATGGGCGATGGAAACTCAGTGACAAAAAAGTCGCCTCCACGTGAGTCACGACGGGCATTC
>NW_007254363.1:0-1537 GCF_000164805.1 Carlito syrichta | reverse complement strand
CCAATCGCCTGGGTCTCTGTAGGGCCCGGGATGCTAGGTTGAGACTCTGAATCTGGCCTGTTTTTGGTGGTGCTGGTGGTTGGTATTATTTTTCTCAGATGGAGTCCTGCTCTGTCTACCAGGCCAGATTGCAGGGGCCTGCTCTCTGCCACCATGGCCTCCACCAGAGGGGCACTGGCGATCCTTCCCCCATGGCCTCCCTAGTGGCAGTTATGACAGGCATGCACTACAATGCTCGGCTCATCTTTTTGTTTTCTTGTAGAGACGAGGTCTCTACAAGGTTTCCATGCTGGTCTCACACCTGGGCATCAGGTCTTCCACTTGCATCAGCCTCCCAGAGTGCTGGGATGAAGGCATGAGCACACATGCCTGGTCTAAACACCTTTCTTGGGGCCCCCAACTAGGCCCACTCCCTTCCAACAACCCAGGAGACTGAAGAGATCAATCAGAGTTGCCCACCGAGCCCTCCCATGGGAGAGCCCCTGGTGCAGATGCATGTCTCCACATGGGCACCACCATTCCACGGGACTTGTTCCCTAGGGTTAATCCCCTCCCACCTCCCAGGGGCCACCACAGGGAAAGGGAGGGCCTGACTCTCAAATCTATGGTGGGCAGGTATGGCTGGGTGACTCACACCTGTCTCCTTGGGGAGGTCAAGACAGGAAGATGTCTGGAGCCTGGGAACTCGAGACCAGGCTGGACACGATGGCCATCCCCCAATTCGAACCCAGGCAAAACCCAGAAACCTTTCGTTGAGGGCAGTCCTTGGCAGTAGAATCACCTCTGGCCCAGAGTTCATAACAAGGCAGGAAGACAAGGATTTGGACCAAATGGAAAGCCTGTGATTGCAGCAGTTTGGGATGCCCACCCTGAGAGGATGGCCCGAGTTTTGTGGTTTGAGAGCACCCTGAGCAACCTAGTGAGGAAAGAAATGAAAAGAAAGAAAGAAAGAAAGAAAGAAAGAAAGAAAGAAAGAAAGAAAGAAATCCATTATCCTGCAAACATTCTGCCCTCAGTCTGTCCATCCCCGCCCTGCCCCAAATGTGAGGGTCACCCACGCTCAGCAACTTTCAGCCACAACCTCCCCAATGTCTGCCCCCATTTGGTGCAGGAGTTCCTGAGGTTCCCTGGCAGGGTTCTTGCCGAATCTCCTCTGAGTGGCTGGACCCATAGGTCTTCACCACCACGTCCAGCTATTCTTTGGATTTATTTTTGATGGCTGAGACGAGATCTCACCCCATGTTCCAGGAGGGTGTCAAACCCACAGTCTCAGGCTGTCCACTCACCTGGGCCACCGAAGGGCAAGGATGCCAGGCTGAGCCCCTGAGCCCAGTCTGAGGTTGTGGTGGTGGTGGTGGTTTCAATTATTATTCTGAGTTGGAGTTCCACTGTGTCGCCCGGGTCAGAGCACAGGTTCCCGCATTCGGCCACCGTGGGCTCCACCGACTGGGCTCCAGTGATCCTCCTTATGTGCCATCTCAAGTGGCTGGAATGACAGGCGTGTGCCACCATGCTTGGCTCATTTTTGGCTTCCTGT
>NW_007254362.1:2259-2981 GCF_000164805.1 Carlito syrichta | reverse complement strand
TGTCCGACCTGGACACACAGGTTCTGTATGTTGGGGTGATGAAAAGGAATGCCCCGGATGGAGGCCACTGCATCCCATGTAGCCTGGACCATGGGGTCCACCACAAGCAACTCAAGTGTTTGTGTTATGGGGAACTACAAGGTCTCACCTCATGACCCAAGTTGGTCTGGAACTCCCAGGCTCCAGTGGTCCCCCACTTGGGCCACCCAATGCCGCATCCCAATTGCCTGTTCATTCACTATCTTTCAGGAACTTTGGCCTCCAGGCTGGGACCTCCTTTCCAAAGGATCTCTGTCTCTTCACGATGATCCCAACTCCATACACAAATGGATGCTCTTGGGTTTTTTTCTCCTTTTTCCTTTTGTTCTTTGAGTCTGAGTCTCACTCCATCTCCCAGGCTGGAGTGAGGAAGCTCATGCCCGGCCACCACAGCCTTGGCACACCAGGGTCCAGTGAGCCTTTCCTAGGCCTTCCAAGGAGCGAGAATGACAGGCACGCTCCACCACACCCGGCTCATTTGGAATGGATGGTAGAGAAGAGGCCTCGCTGATATGCCTGAGCGGGTCTCGGTCCATTGCCTCTGACTGGATGCTGGCCTCAGCCACGCAAAGCACTGGAATGATGACGCTGAGCCCCCAAGCCTGTCTTTGATGTTTTGTCGAAACGAACAAGAGGGCCTGATGTGGCGGCCCATGCCTGGAATCCCAGCACTTTGGGAGGCA
>NW_007254362.1:0-936 GCF_000164805.1 Carlito syrichta | reverse complement strand
AGTGGGTTCACCATGGGGAACGAGGCAGTTGGAGGGTGGGTGCCCCAGCAGAGACACTCCCTGCATCAGTCACTCCCCCAGGGTAGGGCTTGGTGGGTGACTCTGGTCATCTTCTCCTGGGTGCCGGGTTGTCAGAAACAAGCTGGCCTCATGGAGGGACTCCAAGAGTGGTATGGAGACCATTCAGGGGGCCTCACACTAGTCATCATTGCACTCTGGGAAGCTGAGGCTCAAGGATGGCCTGATGCCCTATGTTTGAGACCAGCCTGGGCCCCCATGGCGAAATTTCATCACTACAGGAAGTCAAAAAATGAGTCGAGTGTGGTGGCGCACACCTGTAGTTCTGCACACTTGGGAGGCAGCATCAGGGGTTTCACTGGACCTCAGTCAGTGTAGGCCGCAGTGTCCGAGAGCAAGCCCCTGCACTCCAGCCAGCCTGGGTGTCAGAGTAGGACTCCGACTCAGAATAATAATACCAATCACCACCACCACCACCTCTGCCACCCGGAGTAAGGATTCATCCATAGGGATGGAACAGTTAAAGGTACTTTCCTGCCTGTCATTCACAGGAGGTTTCAAAGGTGGCCACCAGACAAGTCCGACCCATGCCTCTGGAAACATGCTGCTGAAGGTCTGCCTCCACCCTCCACATGTGCCCCACAGCTAGGAGGCATTTGAGCTCAAGGAACAGATGACCCCAAGCTTGGGTGGACGTCGGGCACAGAGCAATCAAGATGATCCAGCAAACCACGACTTGCGCAGGTTCTGGTCACCCTGTCTGCCACTTTTGCAGGGGGAGAGCCCCTTCCTCTCCTGATCGCTACATCCTCCCCCACCCAGCCTCACCTTTCCAAGGTCATCCATCACGACACAGGTGGAAGGCCTGTTTTTGACGCCAGAGTCTCTGTTGCCTGGGCTGGGGCACAGCGGCATGAT
>NW_007254361.1:88521-90189 GCF_000164805.1 Carlito syrichta | reverse complement strand
TTTTCAGTACGCTTCAGTTCCTTGTAGATCCAGGATGTAAGCCTTTGTCAGACCTCGAGTTGGCAAATACTTTTTCCCAGTCTGTAGGCTGTCTCCCTGCTCTCTTGATGGTTTCTTTGGCTTTGCAGAAGCTTGTCAGTTTAATAAGGTCCCATTTGTCTATCTTCTCTCTTAAGTCCTATGGGTTTCGGGTTTTGTACAGGAATTGGATGCCAGTTCCGATTTCCATGAGAGTATTTCCTTCCTTTTCTAAGGTTCTTATGGTTTGAGGTTTTACATTTAGGTCTCTGATCCATTTGGAGTTAACCTTTGTGCATGGGGATAGATAGGGGTCCTGTTTCAATCTTCTGCATGTGGTCAGCCAATTTTCCCAGCACCATTTACTGAATAGGTTCTCCTCTCCCCATTGGTAGGTGGTGGGGGCTTTGTCGAAGATGAGTTGGTTGAGAAATTGAGGTTTTGCTTCTGGAATCTCAATTCATTCCATTGATCTATATGCCTGTTCCTGTACCAATACCAAGCTGCTTTGATGATTGTAGCTTTATAGTAAAGTTTGAAGTCTGGTATTGTGATACCACCTGCTTTGTTTTTTTTGCTGAGGATTGTTCTGGCTATTCTTGGACGTTTGTGTTTCCATATGAATTCCTGTGTTGTTTTTTCTAGGTCTGCGAAGAATGTTGTTGGTAATTTAATGGGTATTGCATTGAATTTGTAGATTGCCTTAGGTAACATGGACATCTTTACAATGTTGATTCTTCCGATCCATGAGCATGGGATATTTTTCCACTTGTTCGTGTCGGCTTTGATTTCTTTGAGCAGTGTTTTGTAATTTTCATTGTAAAGGTCTTTCACATCTCTGGTCAGGAAGATGCCAAGGTATTTCATTTTTTTTGTGGCTATTGTGAATGGAACTGTGTTTTTTATTTGGGTTTCTGTTTGTTTATTATTGGTGTAGAGAAATGCGATTGTCTTTTGTACATTTATTTTGTATCCTGAGACTTTGCCAAAGGCTTTTATCAATGTAAGGAGACCTTTGACAGATTCTCTTGGGTTTTCAAGGTACACCATCATATCATCTGCATGGAGAGATAACTTGACTTCCTCTTTTCCTATTTGAATACCTCTGATTGCCTCCTCTTCTCTGATTGCTTTAGCCAGGACTTCCAATACTATGTTGAACAGGAGGGGAGAGAGTGGGCATCCTTGTCTAGTTCCAGTTTTCAGGGGAATTGGTTCCAATTTTTGTCCATTTAGGAGTATGCTGGCTGTGGGTTTCTCGTAGATGGCTTTTACTATTTTGAGGTATGTTCCCCGTATGCCTAGATGTTCAAGGGTTTTTATCAAGAAGGGGTGCTGGATTTTATCAAAAGCTTTTTCTGCATCTAGTGATATGATCATGTGGTTTTTGTTTTGACATCTGTTGATGTATTTAATTACATTTATGGTTTTACGAATATTGAACCAGCCTTGCATGCCAGGAATGAAGCCTACTTGGTCATGATGGATGATTTTTGAGATGTATTGCTGAATCCGGTTTGCTAGGATCTTGTTGAGAATTTTAGCATCTATGTTCATCAAAGATATTGGCCTGTAGTTCTCTTTCTTTGTTGGATCTTTACCTGGCTTGGGTATCAATGTGATGTTGGCTTCGTAAAATGATTTGGGGAG
>NW_007254361.1:86491-88380 GCF_000164805.1 Carlito syrichta | reverse complement strand
GGTCAGATGTGACTCATCTTTGTGTTTCTGATTATGCTTATTGGTTTTTTCTCGTTTTTTCTGGTCAGTCTAGCTAGGGGACCATCAATCTTGTTTACCCTTTCGAAGAACCAGCTTTTTGTTTCATTGATTTTTTGTATTATCTTTTTGTCTTCTATGTCCTGGATTTGGGCTTTTATTTTGGTGATCTGGATTCTTCTGCTGAAATTAGGGTTTTTGTGGTCTTGCTTTTCCAGCTTCTTTAGGTGGCTTGTTAGGTTGTCAATTTCTGTTCCTTCCATTTTCCTCATGTGTGTTTGTAGGGATATAAATTCCCCTCTTATTACAGCTTTTAAGGCATCCCAGAGATTTTGGTAAGATGTTTCTTTATTTTCATTTGTTTCCAGGTATCTTTTGATCTCTATTTTGATGTCATCATTGACCCAGGAGTTATGTAGCATCATGCTGTTTAGTGTCCATGTCTTTGTGGGTTTTGGGGGGACTTTGTTGGTGTCAATGTTTATTTTTATTCCACTGTGGTCCGAAAAGGTGCATGGCAGAATTTCAGTCCTTTTAAATTTACTTATACTTGATTTGTGTCCAATTATGTGGTCGATCTTAGAATATGTTCCATGTGGTGATGAGTAGAATGTGTATTCTGTGGTCTTTGAATGGAGTGTTCTGTAGGTATCAATGAAGTCCATTTGGTCCAAAGTCACATTGAGGTTCCGGATCTCCTTGCTGATTTTTTGTCCTGATGATCTAGTCTAGGGTTGTGAGTGGGATATTAAAGTCCCCAGTTATGATAGTGTTAGAGTCAATATCTTTCTTTAGTTTTCCAAGAAGTTGCTTTATGAAAGTTGGCGCACCTATGTTGGTTGCATATATGTTTAGGATAGATATTTCTTGTTGATGGCTTGAGCCTTTTATCATTATGTAGTGGCCTTCTGTATCTTATTTGATTTTTAATAGCTTGAAGGGTATTTTGTCTGAAATTAAGATTGCTACTCCTCCTTTCTTTTGTATTCCGTTCGCCTGAAAGTTTGTTTCCCATCCTCTTACTTTGAGTCTGTGGGTTTCCTTTCTAGTTAGGTGAGTCTCTTGAAGGAAATACATTGTTGCCTGATGATATTTTATCCATTTTGCCATTCTATGTCTTTTCAGTGGTGCATTTAGTCCGTTCACATTTAGGCTAATAGTTGAAATGCAAGTGTTGATCCCTGTCATAAGGTTCTTACAGAGTTGATCCTGTTTATTTGTTGTCTTTCTTTGGGTTTTGGAGTTCGTTCATGTGTGTTTTTAATCTTTTGCCTGTACTCTTGTGAAGAATGCTGTTGTTCTTTTTTCTTTCTCTTCTGTGTTCAGTACTTTCTTAAGTGTTTCTTGTAGAGGTGGTCTGGTGGTAGCGTAGGTTCTTAGGGATTGGATGTCTGGAAAAGATTTCAATTCTCCCTCACTAATGAAGCTTAGTTTGACTGGGTAGGTTATTCTTGGTTGAAATTGTTTCTCTTTTAGAACTTTGAAGATAGGGCTCCAGGCTCTTCTGGCCTGAAGGGTTTCTGTGGCTAAATCTGCTGCTATTCTAATTGGTTTTCCCTGGTAGGTAGTCTGGCTTTTTTCTCTTGCTGCCTTTAGGATTTTTCCTTTCATAGCTACTTTGTTACGCGAATTATTATGTGTCTGGGAGTTGGTCTTCTCATTTGTTGTCTTGCAGGGGTTCTCTGAATCTCTTGTGTTTGAATTTTTCATCCTTAATAAGATGAGGGAAGTTTTCTTGAATCATTTCATGAAATGTTTGTTCCAGCGTGGCTTCTGTTTCTCTTTCTGCCTCAGGAAGCCCAATTATTCTCTGGTTTGGTCTCTTGAAGTGATCATTCATCTCTTGCAGGTTTTGTTCTGTCTTTTTGAGC